>NW_019384569.1:484769-523655 GCF_000671375.1 Centruroides sculpturatus | reverse complement strand
GAAGTAGTGTCCCTACATTCATCATAAGAATGGAGAATGTAAGCAGCACAATTGACCTTAACACAAGCAACATCTCACAGGTTGAGGTTAATAGTATACCACCTTGGTCAACCCCAGCGATAGATGTTGATTTAGGGGTGGATTTTATAGCCATAAGAATTACGTAATGGAAAAGAGAGTGACATTACCTGTGTTGCTTCCTTTAACATCATCAATGCCAGTTATCGTATCGTACCAAAAATTCGTGCTTTGCTGTATATAATAATCGTTAAGATGCTCTCTGTTACCGGTAGTTTTCCCGTCTACTTAGTTTGTCTTTAAACTTTTTTTTACTCCAAGTAAAATAAAGAAAAAAAAATGTCTTGATGTCTTGGCAGAGATAATTTATCGTCCTTGAAATAAATCCTCCACAAATAATAAAATACTACAAAAATTCTTTATCTCGTTTTTCATTTTCTTTATAACTTTTTTTGTAACGTGAAGATAAATGATACGCCACGTTTATTTTGTTATTTTGATGATGAAAAATGTTTTCTGTGTTCCCGATTGTCTTCTATACCAGAGAATATATTAGAAATGAAAAGTTTAACCCCTATACAAAATTTCCCGCATGACATAAGTGAATATATAAGCAGTATATTCATCTATACAGATAGAGTAAACTGCACTATTATTGATATTTATACTTCTAAGAAATTTTGCTTTACGGGTCATTGTAGAAATACTTAGTATTTTAGTTTTATTTTTTTTAAAAAAAAGAATAATTTTTAAGGTTCTTCGAGTGTCAAGGGTCAAAGGTTACTCAAATATATATTTTTTTTCATCTGAGAAACCAGAGATTTCTCCTAGAATAGATCTAGTAATAAAATTGTAGATAAATATAAAGTTAATACTCTTATTATTCTTTCGAATCAAATTTTCGATTCATTACACATCAAATGAACCTGAAAAAATACTTTGAATGTAAATCAAATTTTTAAAGCATGAATTCTATCCTGTAATCAATCATACCTGATACATACACTCTACAGGCCTACATATGTGTATAGTACTGTACATACATACATATTTAAATTATTCAAGCGAGAAATATATGATTTCAATTATTTAATAATAATCTACCTTTAATTTTTGTTCAAATATTATAATTTTATTTTATATACTATAATTTATTAATTTTACATTTGTTTATCTATAAAAAATAATTATTTGGTTCAGTTTATTTTAAAATTATATAAGTTATTTAATAATTACAGATGAATAGTAAACACTGATATCTTTCTATATTTTACAAGATATACAACAGATCTTTAAAAATATCTTTAGATCTATATGTGCAATTGTTGAGCTGTATTTTTTTAAAAGAATTATATGAAATTTAAATTTAAAATGATTGTAAATTTACTAGTTTTAAATACAGAATTTGAGAGTTTCATAACAGAGTTTTTAATGGAAATTTTTTAAAGTGCGAAACGGTTTATGAATCTTTAACGTGCTTTTTTTGCATCCCTTAATACTGCAATTTTTGGTCAGTGAACCATTTTTTTTGTTATGAAGCTCTCGATTTATCTTTTAGTAATAGAGAGGTTGCGGCCGACGTATACGTGTACGTCGGACGCGAAAACGTGTACGTCGGAAGTTTTCCTAAAGGCCTAGAAGTTTGGCAATGGTGTTTGGGGCGTCGAGCATGATTCCACTGACTATCCAAACACCATAATCAAACTTTTAGATTTATAGGAAAGCGGCGCTGAACGTCCGACATACACGTTTACGCGTCCGACGTACACGTATACGTCGGCCGCAACCTCTCTATTAATGGCAGAGAAGTTAACACCAACGAAATGCAACTTCTCATATATTAAGTTTAGAAGAATTTTTTTTTTAAAATTCATTCAGTTTCTTTCATATAAACTTTATTAAATAATATAATCTTTCTTATATATAACGTTTTCTAACTGCATATCTTTTTTCTCTATCTCGACAATACATTTCTTTGCCTTCGTCCATCTTTCAACAGCATTGGAGGTATCTGGAGGTATTTTTCTCTTTATCTATACTTTCTTATAAGCATGCTTACAGTTACAAAAATAAATAAATAAATTCAAAATTATATAATAAAATTTTGATTATAAATTGATTAAGAAACGTTCTGTTTTCTTAATCAATTGCTGTTTATTAAATTGATTCCTTTGGATTATCTAAAATCACCAATTTATGTCAGTTGATGACCATATTTTTTTTTTTTTTTTTTATAAACATCTGATTCATTGCTTACTACTGCCATTTGCAACACAGCTGTCTTCAATAAAACTTTCTTTTACAGACTTTTACCTGTTTACACGTGTGTAGTTCGTGCAGGAATCGTTACAAACCACGCGTAAGTTCTTATATATACGACCCCCCCCATCTGGACGTTGTGAAAATTCAGCATGTTCGTAACTAACCCTTTATCTGCATGAACCTTTAGAAAAATTTCCATTTTTCTTTCTTTCTTTTTTTTTTTTTTAAATCAAACCTCTTATTATTGATAACCTTATGTATTGTTATTACTTGCATGGTGCCCACTAGATGGAAGCACTTATTTCCCCCCATTATTATCGTATTGTTCGATGTTTATCGCACGATACACGATTTCGTGAATTATTTATTGATTTAAATTATTACTTTTCAATTTTTAGGCCAATAAATATGTCGTTGACCTGTTTGAAGATTTAAGAGATGGACATAATCTTATTTCCCTGTTGGAAGTTCTCTCGGGCGAATTATTGGTAAATATTTAAATTAATTGTTATATATTTCTTTATCTATATATTATATTAAAATATGTTTTATTCATATAAACTTTTAAATTATAGCCTAGAGAAAGGGGGAAGATGCGGTTTCACATGTTACAAAATGTACAGATAGCATTGGATTTTTTACGTTATCGAAAAGTAAGTATTTAGTTTCTGTATTAATTACTTAAAGTTTTCATTGTTTTTTTAATAGATGCAATATTCAAAAGGCTTAATTTATTATATAATATGTAATTTAAAAATAAAATTTTTAATAAATTTTATATTAGAATATTATCAAGAATTATGTATATACTGTTGTATTGTTAAACTCTGGATGACTTTCATACTTATTCTGATATTATACAAGATCATCGATAGGTGTGAGCTGGTGATTTAGGAGCCAGTAATGCTTCCCACCCGATATTTTTATTAACAGAAAATAAAATCTTTAAGACTGCTTTTTATTAATAAAGAAGCATTATTACATATTTCATTTGTTCAAAAAAACATGGCAAAAGAGGCCACATATAAGCTTTCGTCCATTTTATTTATATTTTGGCATTAATAGTGGATACAGTTATAATAAGCATAAATATACACAGTCGAATTGGTAAAAATGTCAGCTTGAGGAGGCTGGATTCGAGCCCAAGTCGGATTCTTAGAACGTTTTAATGAATGGTTTCTAAGCTCCGTCTTATGAGGAGCAAAAGGGATGCTTTCTTAATATCCACAGGTTGGAAAACATTAAAAAATAAATACCGCAATTAGGGGTTCATTTTTCTATAAACAGCGTGGAATGAAACAGACAAATGGGATGAAATTTATTATGAGAAACATCAACGAAAAATTTTTGTCATTTTTTTGAAATGCATTCATATATTTACGAAATGTACAGTACAATAAAAGTTTGTGGATTAAATTTCTGGACTTTCCTCTGTAATGAATTGATTTAATTACGTTACCTTTGGGTTTGTTCATTAAGACTCATTGAAGTTCTGTATGGTTCATTATAGATGAGGATGATTTAAACATTTTCGATTATCCTGATTTGCTCTGGCAGAATCTCCTGGGTTTTTACTGATTGATGAGGAGGGTAACAAATGTTCGTCTCGAGCAATTTAGGCCTATGATAAAGCGCTAGAATCTGGATCTGATTCGAAACTGGGCTTTACATTGCCTTACTAAACACCTTTAGATTATAAAAGTTATAAATAAATAAATAAAAAGGATTCTTCAGAACAAATTGTTTATACTATAAATTTTTAAAATCTGTAGCTTAAATACTTTATCACTTTTATTTATTTATTTTATAGTTTTTTTTTATAGTTATTATGAAAGTTCTAAGAGCGTTTTTTTTATTTATTTATGTTTCGCAACGTTATAAATATTGCCTATGTACTGTACAGTCAAACTTCTGAACAACGGCCACCGACGGGAACATAAAAAAAAATGGTCGTTGTCTGGAGATTATTTTGTATGCATTTCAAGAAGAAACGTTCCTGAAAAAAATGGCTGCCGTTTATTGGAAATTCGACCGTATAATATCGAAAAAATTTACTCGAAAAACTTTCGAAACGTCTTTATATTTTGAAATAAAATGTAAAAGTTTAACATAAGAGATACATTTGAAACATCAACAGCATTTTAAAATCTAGAATCAAGATTGTTGCCATTTAAAATAGAATGAATTCGGGGAGAATGCTAAATAACTAAAGAACAAAACGATTCGGTTGTAGAGAACGTGCCGATACATCAGAATGTATTCTAAAAAATGACTATCGTGACCGTTAAACTATCGAGTAGCCATTTAACTTGCGAAATATGGCATTTTCCTCATTTACTTCGTTATTTACGATATATATTCACGTAATCTATTTTCGGTATCACGTAATTTTCAATTCCTAAACAAAAATATAGAATATCATATAAAATAATGAACATTTTTCCATCTAGAATATATCTAAATGTTCTTTTTTCGTGCTATAAAATCTGTTTTTAAGTAATGTTCGCTTATTGTTTCCTTGAATTTGCTCTACTATTTATTATATTTTATTTATTTATTACAGCTAAAATAATACAATAGAGGTAAAATTTAAAATGATAATATAACTGTTATGACCAGTATTTATATATATATATATAGCCTATACATGTATAAATAGACTAATCATTANTATTATAAATTAAAAATTTATTATATAATCTTTACTAAATCTATGATGATTTTTATTAATAAATAATTTTTTTTCTGTATAACAAAAGGCAAGTTTAAGGTCAAGTCGCGCTATCTCCAGAAGGACTTTTTTTTTTTTATTACACCTTTTGAATATGATTTATGTTACTATTTTTTAAAACTAATCTTAATACATTAATTCGTTCTGCTTGACATTTTTTAAAAAAAGTAAATAACAAAGGTTTTAAATTTAGTACAGTAAATGTACTACAGTATACACCATACTTTCAAATTTAAGAATTGATTTTCGTTAATTAAGTATTGTTCGGTGCTAATGAACTTTTTTTTTAAATATGGGTTGTTTACACGGTATTTCGCGCTAATTAAACTATTTTTTTAATCATTAAAAATCGTGCGTTAAGCCGTTAAAACGTTTATACACCTTAACATTTAACAAATAAAATGAGTTTATTGCTTCTATATATAAAATTAGAAGAATTTTTTAAAATTTAATAGCCATTACAAGTTTTTAAGATGATTTTATGAATTAAAATATCCGGTTCTAAATCGTAAATCTATGAGAATTTTAATATTACAAATGATATGTTATGTGTTGGCTCTATTCATTTCTAGTTTGGCTGAATGTATTTTGAAGTAGCTATTAAAATGCATTCGATCATATTCAAATTATTGAATGAATTTTTTTACAATGATTCAAGGACATTCTCTTAAAAACTGGCATCCGTTTCCTACTTGCCCATTTAACTTGGATGCTGAGAAACGTGTTCTCCCCCCATCCTTGGTCTATTCTACAAGCTTATGTATGAATAATAAATGAGTCTACACGATGTTTTCCAACTAATGATAGTTGTCAGCTCTAATGATTTGATTCATTTCGTTTTCTGTCTTTTTACAAGTTGAATTTTAATAAAAAGTTTTCATCAACAATTAATTTAAAAAGTAGAAATAAATTCGATTAAAAATACTTTTAAAATTTAATTTTTAACTTAAATAAACTATTAATTAGTCTGTAGTTTATATATTTTTGTATTATATTACTTATTATTGTTGAAATTTCAGCCAAATATGTGTTACATTTGTATGCCCACTTCTATATTTTAGGGTAGTGTTTTTGAATCTAAAGTGTAAGTATACTCCTCAGAAACCTGTTTGCACACTTATTATTATTATTTTTTATTTATAAAGTAAAAAAATAATAATAATACATCGTTTTCGCTTGTGTTGTTGTACTTTTAGATTATTTTCGCTCTGAGAAAAATTGTTCTCTCAGGGATTGGTAGCTTCTTCAATAGCATAAAATTGAATTTTTTAAAATTTTATAAATCTTCCTACATTTTATTTTTATGTAATTTTATCCACTTGTGTGGCATATTTTTGGGGGTTCAATCTAATATTTTACATTAGAAAGACAAAAGAAATTCTGTACAGTGGAGCATCGCCAAAATAAGGGGGGATGCGAGACACTTTCGGATAACCGATCATACTCAGTACGGAAAGAATAAAAAGATAACTTAATAAAAATATTTTAAATAGGTAAAGAATAGGGAATATAGGGAAAACAATAAAAAATAGCTTAAATATTTGTCGAGAAAATCATCGACAATCGTTATTACGTGATTAATTAAGCATTTAAGATGACAGTACACTGCTCTAGGAACCCGGGGTCGAATTCGAACTGTTCGTAAAACCCCAGGTATTGCTGTGGCGCATTATCCTATGGGCAAAAAGGGCAATTGCTTGGGGCCCTAACCAACAGGGAGCCTCAAATCAATCTTTTATAAAAAAAAAAATATATATTCCCCGAAAAAATTCCATTGAAGAAAAATGTCTGAAGTAAACACTGTACGTGGGGCCATCTAATCCAAATTTGCCTAGGCCTCATGAAGGTATAACGCGCCACTGAGGTACTATACCTTTGGGTGAGTGATTCATACGGATATGTCGGACCCTTCCTTCCAATTCGGTCTCCTCGTTGTGGCGTGGCCAAACCCATAATGGGCTTGTAAAAATGGCATTCTTAGTACCCACAGGACGGAAAGAGTTTTAATAAATAAATTTGTTTCATTAATTTTTTTTTAATATTTAATCTTCTAAACGAGAAATTAGGGTTTGCTGTCAGGAATTTCGTAATTGTTAATCACTCGTTATAAACAAATTTTTAAATGTGTCTTGCATACAAAATACCATTTAATTCACGCTGTTTGAGAAAGCGAACTGACACATAGATCGATGTTTTCTAGTGAATCTGTATATTGATGCGGGTACCATTTCAAAAATAACTGTTACTTTTAATATTATTCTTTTTTCAAACTAATAATAGGCAATAATATAAATAGATAATACCGAAATTTTAAGTTAAAAATAAAAGTATTTTTATTGATATTAAATATTAAATAGTAATATAAATTCGTGGGAAGAAATCTTAGAGAGGTTTGACCTATATCCAGCTGACATGTACTAATATATTAATGGTCATTTTTTACAGTAAGATGTAGTAACATGTCTAAAATTAAATATAAAAGAATATCACAATCAAATCAAATTTATTGATGCATAACAAAATATCAAAAATAAATAAACATTAATAGAAGAACATGATGTTCCTTTTTCAGCTCTCTCTGTACAAGAAAAACAATAAAAATATATTCCAAATTTATAATTAAAAATTTTCTATAGGGTATAGAAATCAATTTTTCTTATAATTTATTAATACTGAAAAGTTATTGAATGATCAACATTTTCAGTTTGGATCTCTTACAGTAATTATTTTAAATATTTAATAATAAATTCAATTAAAATTAATATAACTATATTGATGTTTGGGAACTAAATATTCTGGAAATTAAAACTACTTTAAAAATTTTTTTTATTATTATATTTCTTCCTTTTAAATTAGATCTGTCAGACAATTTGTTGTAAACCTTTCTAAAGACTTAATCTTTAGATAACCTAGTTTTGTTTTTTAGTAAATAAACTGATGATAAAATGAAAAAAAAATTGTATTTGGGAATAAAAATTTTTTACTTATTTAATAATTTAAATAAATGGAAAAATAAAAGCAATATTTTAAAAATGACAGTAGATATTCAAGAGTTTAAATGAAGAAGTATATAAAGTCAAAACAACTAGATATAACATAATTTACTTATTTCTCATGTTAATCTCCTGTTACTTAAATTGATTACAAGAGAAAAATGTTTTTTTTATCAACAATAATTTCTTCAGATTTGTTTAAATACATAAAATATTTAAGCAAATTTTATCTTGTATAAAGTGACAAAGTAAAATAAATAAATACTAGACAAAATTCACGTTTTCGAAATTTAAATTTATTTTACTTTTATTTATAAATTTTAGGATTTTATCAATAAGAGAATTGAAACAACATTTTATTTCTTTATNCAATTTTATCGTTACTTAAATTTTATTTTATTTCATTTTAACCGAATTTTTAATTTGGTTTTCATGTGGTGGTGAGGCAAAATACATTGTGTAAGAAAAAAAATGGCGGCGCTAAAAATAGCGTACAAATGAAAGTGATATTAAAAAAATTATAAATATTCAATTCTTAAATATCTTAAAAGTTTTCTTTCATTTAATTTAATAATTTTAGCTTATAATTTTTATTTATTTAATTTATAAATAGACCCAATAGTTATTATTTTTTTATTATTGTTTTATATAAAAAGTTGAATTTAAATATATATAAAAATGTATTTAATTTTTTACATCAAGTCTTCTTATTCTGATGATATTAGAGAATAAAATTTATATAATGTATTATAATTATATGCAGAGCATTTTTGTGGTTATGCCTACATCAACCCTGTTTTAATTATATAAGGACATAATGGGTTCCCCTACCTTTAATTTATTTATTTTTAATTTTTTTAAACGTTAAAACTATGTTTAAAAACTTTTAAAATTAAAAAAAAAATTATTTAAATATTTAATTTTTGGCCATTATTCAGTGTTAGACTTAAAATACAGTAGGTTCAATTTCTCAATTTCTTTCTTGAGGCCTGATTCAGATTGGAATTTCATACAAATTTTTTAATTAGGTATTAAAAAACTGTTGTGCAAATATCTCTCTACATGTAACATAAATCTGTTTCAAAGTAAAAATTTTGATATTTTAAATATTAAATATTTTTGAAGTTGAAAAAAAACGCCATCAAAGATGCGCGGTAGTTTTTTTTTTAATAAAGGAAAGACAATTTATTTATTCTTCTTTCTAGAAAAATACCCTTTTTTTATATGTATTACCTATTTGCATATTATATTCGGTGTATATATAATGTGTAAATTGAACTTTCGAATCTTATCTGAAGATTACAGATGCCAACTCGTTCAAAAAACTCTAGTAAACTTGAAAAAAAAAAATTGAAAGCCATGAAATAAGCTCGATCTAAGAAGTTGTAGAGAGAAGTAAAATGAAAAAAAAAGAACACTTAAAAAAAGAAAGAAAATTTCTCGTTCATTAAGTCTTCTAAAAAGTTTAAATAGAAACTTAAATGTATGAGATTACGCATTTTCGAATACGATTAGTGTTTTCCGCTTGGAAAGATAATAAAAACAAAAATGGCGACTTTTTTCTAAGTAATTGTAAACTAGCAGAAATGTTAAATAAAAATCGTTTGAGAATAGGGGAAATTTTTATATAAAAGTTTGAAATGTGACCTTGAGTCATTTTGGAATTTAGCAATGATTTTTACATCATAAAGAAAACAGTATTTATCTATCCCTGATGTCTAGAAATTAATGGATTGGGCGGAGTTTCGTTTTACAAGGATGGAAATGGAACAATAAAGGATGGTGCCCTGTGTCTTGACTGCCATCACTAGACTGATTTTCGCGTCCTACATATCTATCATTGTGTGTTTTTAGTATTTTTTCGCATAACATCGCCAACACGTTTTGCTTTTTATTCTCCAATTTCGCAAAACGGATGGGCGAATAAAACGCAATTCGGGTGTGGCTGTTAAGGATATGTCTGCGGCACCTGTTGACATTTAAAAATCTATCTAGGCATTTTTTGATAAAAATTTCCAACCACCGTACTAGCTAAACTACCTCCGAAGCGCCCACGTTTTGCGTCTAGCTCCGGGGAACTGGTCCCTCCTGCCGTGGGTGTCTACGGAGGCAATTCTCTCGGCCTTGAAAGGGTAAATAAGGAAAAAAAAAACTTCTTTAAATAATAATTAAAAGTTTAATGCATCGAAAAATTGAATTATTTCATTATATAGTGGAGCATCTTTAGCTTTATTAAAGTTACTATTATAGATGGATCTACCTCTCGCGTCATCTCGTGAAGCGACGCTCACTATTGTTTAATAGTTGTTCTGTTTTATAAAACACAACTATTTGATATAATTTCGTAACTGTTAATCTCTTCTTGTCATAAAAACATATAAATAATTTCCAGAAATGACTTTTTCTTAACAAAGAAGATAATACAAGCAGGTGTGAACGCGACGCGACGAGGGCGCGCGGCTGCGCATATTAAGTGATGAAAACAACCGAGATAAGAAAATTATTTTATTAAATCAATACATAAACTTCAATTTAAGTTTTAGAGGTGATGATATCACGGTGATAATCATTGAATAGAAAGTAGAAGGAACAGATATAACGCGTATCACCGTCTAACGTCACACCTGTACACTCGGAACAGGTGGTGCCTCCTGGCGTATGCATTCGGGATGTCTGCTTTACCTGGACGGTCCGATACACAATAGTTTCTGATAACACATTCAAAGCTACAGTTTCCTGTGTTTACAAATATTTCCGAAACCTCTACTGTATGCAGGAATGTGTATGATGGGACTATACCAAAGTGTCGGAGGGTTTGCGTGGGACAAAACTGTTCGTAGCCAGCCGAGCCACGCATACAGGTCACACCATACATGGAGCGAAACCCGTCAGGCCAGTTCGACTCTACTAAGGCGTATTTAACGTGGTGACGCCATAGTCGGCGGCACAGTGAGTGAGTGACTATGTATTCGTTTGTGAGAGGAGCTCGTCTTTTCGTTAAAGGTACGAGGGACAGAGACGACGCCGATAATGTACCCGATCCCGGCGATCAATTGGAGCCCGATCGTGCTCTTGTACATGCGGTCTATCATCAGACTAAAGCCCAAATGGCATCGGCTTCTCAGGAATCCAAAGAGGTGTATAGAACCAATCACGTGCGTAGCGGATTGAGGACCGTACACACTTCTCGCGTCATACGCAAGACCACGACGCTAACAAGAGCGGAACATAAAACGTTAGCGGATTCTTCCGTCCACTCGACGAGAAACGAAGGTACACAAACTCTAGCACTGCCCAAAAGATCGACCGAAACTAAAAGGACCGTAAACAAAACTTCAGAATCCAGAAAGAAACTAAAGGTGGGATATTATATATTATATATGTCTATGCGTACATAAATTTTGCATAATTTTAATATTGGTTACGGTCCAACTGAGCCACTTCCGGTCGGTGCAGGAAGTTGACCTTAGAGTTGTGTTGTCTGTTATCGCGCACGCTCTGAAATATACAATATAATCTGTATCACATGGCCCAAATTTGGTAATAGACAAGTTTTGTTGACTGTTTTTTAACGTCAAACGTCACACACGTGGGATGATTTTTGCATATTTTTACTTTAAGTATATAATAAAATTTGACAGAAAACCGGTTTCCTATTAACTTTACAGAAGTAGATTGCTTTAGTTTTGCTCAATACCTGCAGCTGTTAAAATTTCGTATGTTTTATTAAAGGTAAAAATCGACTGTTGTTAATTCTTCTGCCATGTTCTTAAATTTGATACATAAAAACAGTGTTATGAAAATGATTTTATCCATGTACAGTTTTTTTTAAACTTTTAAATATATTTTTTCTCAGCAGCTTGTAACAAAGAGAGGGTTTTATACACCTTTTTTTATGAATTGAGGTCATGTTGGCACACAAACAATTTTATCTCTCTGATATGGAATTTATTTTTCATGTTTAAATGGATGAATGAATTTATTCTGAAGTTAGCCTCTTTTGAATTAATTTTACAATAGTTTTTAAAAGTCTGGAAATGTTTATAATGAAGAGTTATCACTTTCCTGATGTATTAATCAGAATAATTTATATATTAAAAAGTTTTACAAATGAAGAAAAAAATTATGTAAAAGATAATTTTATTCTAAATTCGTACATTTTTAAATCAAAATAACTTATGTAAGTTTTTTAGTTTAAAAATAATTAAAATAGAATAACTTTTTTTTTTCAATATTATATGAAATGGTTTTAATTTTATGTAATTCTTCATATTATGATGAAGCATTCTTTATCTGATTTGTAAGATTCCATGACTTTTAATTCTGTTCTGTACTGGTACAACATAAATGAAGCAAAATATCCTTTGAATATTTAAAATATTTTGAAAAATGTATGAAAAAAAGGAAATATTTTAGCATAAATGTACAAAAATATAACTATTATTTCACGAATTTTAATTTAGGTCAATAGTAACTTATACAACCAAATTAAACAAACAATAGAATAAAGTTTCGTAATTGTTGATTTTTTTACCACTGGTAAATTTTAATTTTGAAATTATTAACTGATGTTAACAATAAAAATTTATGAGATTCTTAAATAAAATTCTTAAATAAATATATTTTTACATCATTAGCAGAGTTAATTAACTATCAAAAAGTTTGCATTTTATTTAATTGCATTCTGATTACTATATAATCTGTTCCACTAATATTCTAATTGCATTGTTCTCCTTGTTAATTTTTTTTCTACTCTTAAAAGGAGGAAAAGTGGAGTCCAATTTGGCAAAACACAGACCCTACTCATGAAAGCATAACACTTTCACACTGTCATTTATACAGCCTGTACTTTTTCTGATTTGTATTGAAAGCATATGAATAAGCTTATGTTTTTAAGAAGAGAAAAAATAAATACAAAGTAACATAAAATATACAACTACTGATTTATTTTTGCTATGAAGAATTTATTATAAAATCAAAGTGTGAAAGATTTAACTATTGTTGAATAAAAAATACAGAGATTGTTTATTTGAAAATCTTATGAGATTTTAATATTTAGAACATTTTTAGAAATTCTGCATTTTATCCTCAGAAGCTGTCAAACAATAATAGTCTGTTGCTTTCGAGAATATATATATACCAGCTCCAAAATTTGTTTAACTTTCAGTAATTCAAAGACTAAACTTGAGTTTATGAGAATCAGGAAGAGAGTGAAAACGAAATTTTTAAAATATAGATCATGATTAATACAACCATATTTAAAAATTGTTTCTTCCTTGTTCAAACTTTCTGAAATAATTTTGTTAATTCTTCACTATAATTATTTTATTTCCTATTAAATTAGAAATATTACTACTAATAATATTTACAAACATATTTGTTGATAATTTTATTTATTATTTTACATTTAATTAATCTAATAAAATACTGTATACTAGTTTAACTTTTTAAATTGAATATTTACATCTATAAGCTAATCGTATGCAAATATTGAAAATGAAAAAATAAATTTCACAGATCTGTCTACATAATTTATTTGAAAAGTAACTTTTTCAATTATTAAATTAGGTAAACGTGTTACAGATTTTCTACATTGCAAATCGTTCATCAATGTAAAAAGTTAATAAGTAGTTAACATAATAATTAACATAAATTTGTTTAAATATTGTAATTAATTGAATAATTTGATTAATATTTCTTATTAATGATGTACAGTTTTGTTAGTTTTTCTTTTTATTTTATCGTGTATTAATCTAAAAGAGGCTAAGGTCACATATGCTGTTCTATTACTAAATACTTTTCTTGTTGTCAATAAGAATTAGTAATTGACTTAATGATTATGTAATTAAAATATTACTGTTTTAAAAATACCTTACAATTCTTATATAGAAAAACCTTTGTTATGAACTGTTAGAGATTAAGAGATTTTAATGTTGTTAATTTTTATGATAGTATATTAAAAAAAATCAAATGCATAGAATTCTAAATTATATATTTTGATATTTTAATTTTATTATTTGTAAACTTAAAATTAAATTTAAAGGAAATTATACTTGTTTCAATTAATTATTTAAATGGAATTCAGCATAAAATACATTTAGCATAACTGTAAATTTTGTCTTGTACATACTATACTAAATGTATTGTAACAAAGCCTTTGTTTATGATACATAATGAAGTATATGTAATGATTATTTTAATTATTCTTGACAAAAGTTTCCTTTAAATAAAAGTAAATGTTGTGTCATGCTTTTAATAATGAGTCATCAGAGTTTAAATTATGCAAAAATCAAGACTTTGTGCGTAGATTTTTAAACAAGAATATTTATTCTGTGAATTATTTCTTTATGAAAGGAACATTAATCTGCACCAATGCTTGCCTTGTCAGATCATCTTTATTTCATCAATGCCATAAATATGTTTTGGAAACTTTCTTTTTCTCACAGTATGGCACTTCCTAGATACGTTATTTTTCTCATTTTTTAAATAGTTTTGTAATTTATATAACAAGGTTTAGATTTTACATATATTTTCCTTTTATTTATTTTTTATCAACAAGACATCTCTGCAGTAAATTCATTTGAAGTGGTGTTAAATTCGTTAAAAAATTTATTTATTCTTTCTTGCAGATTGTTAAATTAAATGAATTACATATTTGGATCTGTTGTTTTGGAATCATTGAGCTGACTAAATTTCTCACTTTACTCTCTTCCTGCCAAACTTGTGTTTATTTTTATTTTCTCCCCCTGAATAGCATAGGGTTTTAGTTGATGCAAAAATGATAAATTACAACATTGTATTTAAAAATATAAAAATAATGTATCTCAGGAAGTGCCATACTGAAGATAGAAAGTTCCCAAAATGTATATACAATATGACATTCATGAAATAAAGATGGTCTGACAAGGCAAGCATTGATGTGGATTAATGTTTCTTTCCTAAAGAAATAATTCACAGCATAGATAATCTGCAATCATTCCAATGAAAGTTGGATGAATAAAGAAGAAATTTTGCTTTTTGAATAAACTAGAATTTATTTTTTCTGTAATGTATAAAAAAAAGATATGAACAAAAATAAATGTTGCCAGTTATTTCACTAAAATATTATCAAATTTAGTTTTAAAGCAATGAAGTAACAATAAGAAGTACTTTGATTTACAGATTACTGTGTTTATAGATCTTAAATGGCAGATACCATGGGTTGATCAAAGTAATAAATATAATTGAAAAATAAATAAAGATTTTCTGGTAAAGATTTCAAAAAAAAATTTTTTTGCAGCACTTACCTTCAAATAGAAAATAATGCTGCAGCTTATTTTACATATTCCTGTGTGTATTAAAAAAGGATTTTGTGTTTTCAGTTGTATTTATTAATATGATATGATTGGAGTTTACAAGTTTTTTTTTAGGAAGTTTATCATAAGCATGAAAAAATTACCAGATTGGAAAAATCATTGCCATGTCATCAATTGGCTTGAAATCTATGATGAATTGCCAGACCTGGTAATATTGCCCTGTTCCCACTATCCACTTAATAACTAAAAATCAAAATGCTTGCACCCATCAAAATGTAGCATCTATATTCAGCTCTGTCTTAACAATGGTTATTAGACTCCATATTATCCAGATAAATCTTGAATTTTAAGTTTTGTTCTTGCTTCATACATCCATATTTGGATAATATCAGCTTTTATCTTCTTGTGGTTTGGATAAAATGTGCTTATACAGATAAAGTTCAAAATTAATAGATTGTTACTTGCTTTATCTGATTCACAGACTTTAGCTGTAACATTTATAAAAGGCTTGATTGCCCATCGGGGTACTAGGCTTTCCACAGTGAACAGTCATCTTCAGAGGGCTGCTGGACCATTGTTTAAAAAATTAATATAATAAGAATAAAACACAGCACTAAATTTTTTGGAATTCCTTATTATTTTTATAGCAAGAATGTTGTATTTGTGTCTTGCTTGACTGTGGCCGTCACAGACAGCTATTTTAAAAAATACTTATTCCAGGAAATACATTCATGGTGTTATACATTTGTGATAATCAAAGAACACTAGCAGTAAATGAAGAAATTGAGAAAAGAAAAATTAATATTAAATTATTATTAATAGATGTTTTAATAGAAAACAAAAGGAGCAAAAATGTAAATGCTTATAACAATATTCAAATTAATGTTTAAATAATGCAAGAAACAATAAATTTTAATAGTTGCTATTTATTCAGCAATGCTATTTATAATGATTTTTATTATTTAGATTTATAAAATTTTATGTATCAAATGGAATTAATAAAATTTCATTTGATACATTTGAGAAAAAAAAACAGGTTTGATAAATAAAAAATTGAATATCAATGTGACAAAGGAAATTATACAGACAGAACTATTAGATTTTGCAAAAAATGTATTATTTTTAATGAAACCCTAACAGAAGAATATGAACATGAATACAAATGTTCAGATGATGATTCAAAATCATTTTGGAAGAATTTGTACTTATGTCATCAGAAACAAAAATAAAGCAATTATGGATGACATGAGCAAAAGTAGTAATTTATTAAGACATGTTAATGCAATGTGTTTTAATTGATATATTAATTTTATATTTATGTAGCATAATGTAATAAATATAAAAATTTTAAAATTATAATGTTTTTAATGGCTAAGGGCCTATATTTTATCTTTTCCCTGGCCTAATTCTCTGTCCACTCCAACCCTGCATATATACAGTATATGTAACAAGACATGTCTGAATATTGAATATGAATACTGAATATATTCCTTCCTTCACAGTCTTCCTAATAATAGTGTTATGGTGTTGTGTCAGGTATCTTTACATTTATTTAGTTATTATACTTGAACAAATTGATAGGCATCTGATTCATTAATTTGTTGGTTATATAAATTGCCTTACATATTCATAGTTAACAGCTAAATTTGTGAAATTTATTCTTATTTTATTCTTACTAATTATATTTTACTATATATTAAATATAGTAAAATATTTAACATTTTGGATCAAAATTTTGAAGCATTTGTATTTCATATGCAAAAATATTCAGAATTACAATTAAAATTGAATAAACTTTTTAAAATAAAAATATATAAAAACAAGTAAAATGGCAAAGTCATTTTTGGGGAAAAAAACTATGTCTCGGAGAGCACGAGCAATGCATGTGCAAATCTTGCACTTGCAAATATTCTGTGCCAAATTGTAACTCCTGACATGTACTCCTTCATACCTCTAAGGTGTGCAGCCGTTAACAGCAGCACAGCACAATTTTAGAGACAGACATAGTCTCGTCAACAAATTTCATGTCATTAGCTTATAGAATAAATTTCAGTAATACATGTAAATAAATTTTAGCAAATGTAAACATATTTTAAATTTTAATATTGTAAATAAACATTTGAAAATATGATTTAACTTAAGGTTATAAATTTGAAAAAGTCTCATGAGTTAGATCAAAACTTGGACTTTATACCTCATAAATATTTTGCATCTTATTATCAAAACAATATTTAGTTGTAATGATTTTGCTGTCAAAACAATGAAATATTTATTTATTTCTTATTCATATACATAACAAGTGTCATTAAAAATTTTTAATTAAAATTTTTCATAAACATTAATAATTATTAAGTAAGAGTTATTTTGATGATATTTCTATCAGAATTATATTTTGTTTGATCTATAACAAAATTACATGTAATGATAGGGTTCAAATTCAATTAGTTCAAGATTATAATGAGTTCACTGATCTTTATAGAAACAATACATTTATTTCGCAAAAGGTTACTTTTGAAATAAATGCAATCAAGTTCTAATTTTAGAATATGATTAACTATTTTTTTTTAAGTCAGTCAATTAATAATGATTGATTAGAATCTTTTATTATCCGTAAAGATTTTTAACATTTACAAAATATATTGTTTATGGAAAACTAGGCAAATGGCAAAAAATTAATAATAATTGAAGTCCAATATATTGCTGTAAATATATATATTTTAATACAGCAATATTCAGGCTATATATACCCCATTTTGAATAAAGCAAAGACAGAATTTTGAATTACTGTAATCAAATTTATAAAATACACTGTTACAAATTATTCAGAATTGTAAAAAATTCAAACATAATTGATTCACTAATTTAATAAGAAAAATAATATGATTATTTTATTTATCTTTTTTAGATTTCTGATATTATCACAGGCCATACAGATGATAATCTTTCTGCACGTGAAGCTCTTCTTCGCTGGGCTCAACGTACTACAGACAGATATCCTGGTGTAAAAGTTACAGATTTCACTACTAGTTGGAGAGATGGTTTAGCTTTTAATGCCATAATTCATAGAAATAGGTATTGTTTTTATAGAGGTTTAATTTAAATATTGTTTTAGAATTAATTTAGCTTAAAATATGTTGATTAATTGATTTTTGACAGGTCAGGAATTTTTTTTTTTTAATTAATAGATCAATTATAAGCATCAAAATAAAAGATTAAATTATTGAAATTACAATCATTGTTCAGTTTCTCATCTTATTTCTTAAATAAGATCTATCAATAAAGAATAATTATTTATCAAATAAATTAAAAGATGTGTAATTATTATTTAGGAAAATGCAGCACAAATATACTGCATTTTAAAGATTTGAGTAGTAATATTGTGGTTTAAAAATTTATCTTTCATAATTTTTTTAGCTAATCATAACTAAAATAAACTTGATATATTTTAAATTTAAATATTCATACAAAACATGTAATTCTAGAAAATTTCTTTTGTCTTAATCCTGATATTTTTGACGTGGGTGGAATTAAAAATGTCAGTAGGCCAGATCTAGCTCAAGGGCCAACTCTACCCACTACTGATAGGATATTGATTTTGTAGTCAAAATAATTTTTTTATTTCAAAACAAATTTGGAAATAGGGTTAATTCAATTATTTTTAGAATTTCATTATAATTTATTTATAACACAAAACGACTACCAATCTTAACACTGTGTTGAGTAACAACAATCCACAAACCATTTGTGGATTGTTAATTTATTTATTAAAAATAATTTAATTAAACTATCAACATTACATAATTTATAATAACATTATTAATAAATGAAATAAATATTTTTATTTTCAAATGTTGAATGAATTTGGCACCATTTTAATAATGATAATATTATTCCTTAGTTCAGGATACCAAATTGTTTTTTATTCAGAAACATTTTTGTTCTTTTTAAGAACATCTTTAGCTTCAGTTTTCCAAAATGGAATGTATGATTTGTTATCAAGTGTTACTAATTGAATGTTTTTTAAATCTAAACATTAACTTCATGTTCTGCTTTGAATGTAGTTCTTTCTTAATATCAAATATTTTAAAATTTACAACTGTTAACTTTAAATACATTTTAAAATACAAAAATTTTTATTTTAAAAATACTTTTAATACATATGTTTTAAATATATTTAAAATTATTTATTTCAGGCCTGACCTGATAGATTTTAGATCTTTAAGAAACAGGACAGCTAGAGAAAATTTAGAAACTTCATTTTACATTGCTGAAAAAGAATTTGGTGTTACTAGGCTACTTGATCCAGAAGGTTTGTATTTTAATTATCTTAGTTTAAATTCTAATAATCAGTCATTTAATTTAAAATAGTTTAAATCACAGACTCTATTCAGTTTTGTACATACTGATACAATTGAAATGGTTGCCTTGCATTCTTTATTCCACACCCAGACCTGTTTGGAGGAAATAATTGTCTCTGTGTTCACATAGTGTGACAAATTAAACACTTTTTCTTCTGCTTGATGTAAAAATATAAAAACTTCCAGTCAAAATAAATGTTTTTTACATTAAAAAATATTTATAAATGATCTATTTATTTAAAAGTTTCATTTATAAATTTGATTAATTAATTTTAAAATTTTTTATGTTATTTTTTTATGTATTATAATTTATATGTAATTTTTTAAAAATTTATCATATGAATTTAAATTCATGTGGTAAATTAAATTTTATTATTAATTTTTATTCTGATATAAAGTTTTATGAGTTTTTTTATTTTTTGTACTTATGAAACTAGAAATATACAAACAGAATTTTAAATAATTCATTACAAATTGATAGTTTTAAAACAATAATAAAATTATATTATATCTTTAGATGTCGATACACCTGAACCTGATGAAAAATCTCTCATCACTTACATATCTTCCTTGTATGATGTCTTTCCAGAACCACCAGCATATCATCCTTTTGCTGATGATGTAAGAATTTTTACATAATTTTCAAATTTATTATTAATTTTAATATTTAACAAATTCACATTCTATAAAGACCAATCTTATAATTAATAGTATTTGAACACCTCTTTCCATTAGATAACATCTAAACCTTTTATTTTGAAGTATTTTAAAGATAACATGCTTTCCAATTTATCTTAGATAGAATAGATGGATATAGTTAATATAAAAAATTTTATTAACATAAGGGAGAAAAATTTAATTAACTTCTTATTTATTTATTAAAATTTAATTGAAAATACTTAAAGTAACATTGAAGAGAATCATTTGTTTGTAATTTAATTTTATCATTTTCATGTAAAATAGCCTAATTAAATATATTAGCAATATATTAGTATTTAAATGCACTTAGTTATAAGTATAAACAATAAAAAATTTTTTAGAAATTTTATTTGTGTACTGTACTTTCCATTCTGTTGAAACTTGATGATGCAAAGAGATGGAGGATTAGAAATTGTTAGATTTGATTTTTAAACTATTATTAAATGCTTTAATATTAAATTCTTTAAAATAATGGAATTTTAGTAATGCAAAGTCATGATAAGTGATTATTTAAATTTTTCCTTAAGCAAGAAATGAGAGTTTGAAAATATTATAGTTACTTCATTATTTCAGTTTTGGTGTTATCTGGAGTAAAATAAATGTATCATATTTTAGTGTTAATTAAATAAAAAGTTGTTGTTTCGTTTTGAAATTTTGATATCATTATTTACAGTATTTATTTTTCACAGCAATTAATATAGTTCTACTATTGTTTATTAGGTTAAAAAGATCATACTATTGTTTATTATTATTTTTCAATATTTAAAAATTTTTTAAAATAAATATTTAGTTTCTTATATTTATAAAAAATAACTTTATGTAGCTGACTTTATACAGAATATTTTGTATAAAAATTGAAGGTATATTTATCTCATATACATTGAAGCCCAGTGAAATTTAGCCATGCAGAAATTAATTAATAGTTCATTGTAGTTCAGAAAATAAATTCATTTTTTTGTGTAATAATTTAAATTTTAATTTCACAATTTTAACTTAACATTTATTTAATGAGATTATTTTTTTATTTACAAAATTACAATGATTATTTGCACAGATTAAAAATGTCTTTAATTTGCACAAGTTTTAGAATGTCTAAACTTGGTTTTTTTAGTTGAAAGTAGAGATATTGAGTGATATCTGCAGAGATATAGTTGAAAATGAATTTTTTATTTATGTAATTGATAGTAAAGTAATTGTTATTAACACAACAAAACCATTAAAAAGAAATATTGTTTTTTGGTTACTTAATTAATAAGAAATTGGAACTCAGGCTGTATTCTGGTTCCATTAATAACCAAAAATAATAGTAATAATAATCTGATTAGGAAAATTTTAAATTAAAAATTGTTAGATCAAAATTTAAATTTTTATATGAAACTTATGTTGAAATATAGTTAATTAATTTGTGTATGAAAAGCATTCATTTATTTTCAATTTAAATGAAATAAAAATACCTGCTATTTAAATGAAACATTCAGAATACTATAGTATTCTTCTGTTATAATCTAAACATGACAAAAATTAATGATAAACATTAGAATTTTTGCTGTGAAAAGTTTGTTTTAATGTTAACATGTTCAGCTTAGCGTGATGTATTGGAGGTCATATTGCAGTTTTCCTGTAAGTGACATGCATCACAATACATTCCATTTAATTTTGATTTATATGGCTGTTTACTGCAATAATTTTTAGTGCACTGTTTTTAATATCACTCCTTTTTCTTAAAAAGCCAAATATTTTTATTATTAATGTCATGAATTTTTGAAGATTTAAAAAATACATTTTTATATATAAATTATGATTACATTATTACTCAATATAATTTATTTGATACAACTACATTTATTGCAGTAAAATATTTATTATTTTGTAAACAAGATAAAAAAAAATATGAATTGAGTTTGTTCTTAAATTAATTTAATAGTTAAAATAAAATAAATTGCAAAAAAATCTGATCTTTTTCTCTAATAAATCAAACTATACATTTATCCATGAAACTAACAATCAGTACTGCACAATTAAAATTTAAATAAAATATCTAAATACATATGTAGGAACTTATCAGGTGGTATGGATCATCACTGACTCACACATCTAAAGGAAAAAATATTTATTTTCTACAGAAAAATGTTATGACTCTATAAAGCATCAAAAACTGATATATCAACATATTAAATTGTTCTCAAGCTGAACAAGTTAAAAAGTGTTATTGGAAAAATCTTTAGAAATCAAAACAGTATTATTTAATTCAATCAATATATCATTTCAATTGACTACATTCATGGTAAATTTAACAAATATTTTGTACTTAGGATATAAACATTTATTTTAATTATAAGTATCAATACTTTTTTTATACTGCTTTTGATTTAAACATAATAATATAGATAGAAGATAATGTGCTTTGGCTTTGATGTCTTACATTATAATATATTTTTATCAATATACTTTAATTTTATATATATTTATGCTACAGTTTTTCAATGTGGATTATATATTAGGTAATAAACTATTTATATATGATAACAATTACATGTAGACCAAATATATTAATAAATATATTTTATTTTTCTCAAAACATGAAATAATTCAGATATTATTGAACTAATAATGCTTATGCTTAATTCTATCTAAATTAAATTTAAAGAAATGTATAAATTGCTTAAATATTTGTAAGAAAAATAGCATTTTGTAAATATGAAAATGAAATGTGAAGAAATTTATATGTCGTCAGTTTATTGATTATTTGAAAACATATTTTCAATGTTAAAAAACTTGAAAGATATTAGCAAGATGTTGATGTAACAATTAAGTTGTGTCCATAAATTATTTCGAATAATTCATTATTTAGACATCTTAACTTGCAACATTTATGTGAAATGTTAAACATTCAATGAATATTTATTTGTTCATTACTATTATACCACTGGATATACCGTGGTTAGTTTCCAAATATATTGAATATGTCTTAATTCTTAGTTTGAAAAAAGCTGTAGAAATAAATTTATGTATGACGTTTTAATTTTGGAGAAAAATCATATGTTATTTATTTTAAAACTATATATTATCTGATATGAATGGAATAAAAACTATTATTGATAGCAAGTTAAAATTAATAATGAACTATTTATATTTATTTTAGTTAATTAATTAAATATAAATAGTTCATTATAAAAGTATGTTTCTGGTATATGTTATCACTTTGAAGAAACTCAGGTTTAATTCAAATTATACACAATTAATGAAGAAAAGAAGTAAATAAAAATTTATTTGCAATATATATAAACTTGAAAAAATAATTGATAGTATATTTAACCATTTAATTTCCACAAAGTTGATGGTTGGCTTAAATTCTAACAAAACCAGTTCTTCATGGATAGAACAAAACTACAAACTTTCTCTACTAGAGTAAATTAGATCCACAAATATGAACAAACTTTATATACAATAAATGAAGACAAAAAGTCTTGAAAGAAGAACCAGAAAGTTACTTCTTTGACAAAAGTCATCAAACACCTCCAGGATATTCCAAATAAAACACTCTCTATGCAATTCCAAAATATTTGTCACACAGTTTCTTTGTGAACATGCTCTAAATTTAAAATAAAACATGCTTCATTCACTTTTCATTCTCTTAAGTCAATTGCATACAATCTTCCACATNAACCTGACGCGACAAATCTTTATCAGCTCGTTCCATGTTTTATTGAAAGAATGATAAATTTTTTAACTTTGACAATCATTGGTACAAATTTTATAGTTTCCTTATACTTAATATCAAACTGTTGACTACAGAACACAAGAATTTATTCAAACAATGCACTTTCATGATTTTTTGATGTAACAGTTTCGTATATTCTTTCTCAAAATAATACCCTATGTAGCTACAAGAATATTAAAGCTGCATTATCTATGTTTTTCTTGTAAATATGTTACCTTTTAGCAGAAATAAATATCAGCTTTCAAAAATAATTTTTTATTTATTTCAAGAATGTTTTAGTTATATTTAATATTTTAGAATAGTTGATATATGTCAACTATTCTAAAATATTAAATATAGCTAAATCTTTTATAAATCTTAAATATTTTACTTTTTAGCTTATATCTAAGATAATCCAATTTGATAATAAGTTAACTATTACTTTCAATAAATATAGATTGTACAATTAATTTACTTTTTTAAAATGAAATTTATATGGAAACTTTTTGGCTTGTTTTGTGTCAATTCCATTTTATTAAAATTATAATAAAAAATAATTTTAATAATCTGGGGCTGTTGAGATAAAATGTTTTAAAACTCAGAAATGATTATTAAAAATGTTTAAATAAAATTATGATAAACATAAACAATAATAGTAGTATTAAGTTTAAATTAAAATAGGACATCTTACAGTTTAAAACAGCAATACAACTTTCGAAATGGCGAAAGCTATACTATGACATAGGCTATTGTATGTTCTCCCTTGCTACCTCCTCTACAAAAATTACCAAACTAAGCTCTTTATCATAACACTGTTATAAAACGTTGGGAAATTAGATTAAAAAACCATTAATGGTGATAAAATACATTTTACTTTAACTTTACTAACTGCCGCTAATGCAAACACTGGCACTCATGAAAACTAAATAGTTCTTGTAATTAACTGGTGCAAGACTTTTGAACATCACTATTTAAAGCGATTATTGAAAAAAAAGATTTGCTGAAATATGCAATTATTGTCTGTCTTGTGGTAGATCACAGAAGCACTTTACAGGTTGCCTGTTGGTCATCGCTGGCTTAAAATATGAAAAAGATAATTAATTTAAATTATTGTAAAGTTAAAAACAAAGTAAGCTGTTGCTTATTTAATATTTTGCTTATTACTACTATAAACAGTAGTAATAATCAAAGCATTACTAATTTCAAAAATTGTAATATATGTTCCTTTAATTAACTTATTTTTGTTATATTGCTAAATAGGAAAGGTTAGAGTTCTTTATCGTTATTTCATATCAGGAGCAAGATAATGAGTGGTGTAGAATTTCCTGTTAATAAAAGTACAGTAGGCTTATGTATACTAAATTCTACAACGCTATTATTTGAATAATTATCATCCCGATATTTCAAGCATAAGACTGAATGATTAATTAAACTGTATAAATTTAGATTAATAGGTGGTACAATTTACTCATTAGAAGAAAAATATTTTCTGCAGACAATAAATGTACAGTATTTTATATTAATGCGTACCAGAAGTATCCTCCTTAATATCAAATTTAACATTCATAATTTCATCCATTTGTTTCTAATTCACAAAATAACTATTGTAACTGTAAAAACTAACGCCATTAGTTCAGAGAGGCTACAACGTAGAAGCTTCAAAATTTAGTTTTTTTTAATGTAAAATATATAATCGGAATGTAATAGATTCCGCGTAGAAGATGTTCCTCCCAGATTACAAGATAAACAAAGGTTATCACATATGAACAGGGAATTACAGGTAAAATATACTTTATATTCAAATAATTTTTGTAACAACAATCGAAATCACTGTAATAAAATATTTTATTTGTAATAATTGTCATATGGAACAGGAAAATTTCCTACTGCTAAATAAAGTTTGATTTGATAATTGTCATATGGAATTTTTAGTTTAATGAAGAAACACATTAAAACATGAAAAGAGTTTCATAAATAAATATCAGAATGCACCATTCTGTACATATATTAAGTATTCAAAATTAAAAATTCAAAACATAGCCTTAATCTTAATTTATAAAAAATAAATTAAGATTAAAAATGATTTTTTTACAAATTACTTTACTCAAAACATATTCACTGGGAAATTTTTTAGCAAATATGTTATAGATAGAAAGCCATATATTTATAAAATGCTATGTGCAAAATATATAAATAGGCAAATCAAAATATTGATATTTAATTAATAAATTATCATGTAAAATCCATTTATTTCATTATTAATGTCAATTTTATTATTTTTAACTAGAAATTATTTCGTGAAAGTGGTGCTGTGGATATAGAAGTGGAATTACAGTATGATACTATAGAAAGACAATGGAATAGATTAATGCTTGCACTTCAAGAAAGGGACCAAGCAATTCATATTGAAATAAACAGGTAGATATATATAAAATAAAGTTATATATATATATATAATGGTAAAACAATTGTAGATTTGATTTTTTTTTTCATATCTTTAATTAAAAGAATCAATGGTCAGATGTCTGAGGTGGTTAACACATCAGTTTATTATTCTGGGGATCCTGGATTTAATCTGGGTAAACAAGCTCAGAAATTTTTTGTGGACAATCTGTCCTGGATATGTCAGATCCTATCCCTCACTGTTTGGCTGCTCCATTGTGGGCCTGGCCAAACACACAATGGATATGATTAAAAAGGTCCTCTTAGTGCCTATCAGATAGAAAGATTCAAAAATGGGAAAAATAAGAACTAGTTATAAGAATTTAGAAAAATTAATGTTTTCTAAAAAACATGTTTATATTTTGAAGCTACAGTAAATCACAGCAGATTTTTTTTTATAAATTACTCCTGGAGCCCACTTTTAATCATCTCTGTAACTAAATTTCATTGAAATTGCCATTGAAATTATGTTTAGATAATATATTACTACATATATATTTCTATATATATAACTGCATGCTTTTAGAGAGAGGGCAAAATCAGCACTATATTCACAAAGTATCAAAAAAATCTATTTTAAAAACTTATAAGATCAATATGATGTCAAAGTGATTGGATTGTACAATCCATGTTAGAAAAGTTTTTCAGTATTACTCTAAAAGTGGTAAGAATTACCTAGACTATCCTAAATTAGTTTTTATCTACCAGTGGGTCTTATTTAAGTGAAATTAAGCAAAATTTTAATATACATTAAAAGAGAATATTATAAATTATTTTTATTTAGTTAATGGTAGGTCACAACCCTAAAATGTGTTGTTAGAGTTTTAGTAACTGAACCATAAACCAATGTACTGGTTATATCCTTTTTTCCTTAGATTTTAGCATTCATATTTTCTATTACAGTCTGCAAAATTAATAAATGATTTGAATTATTATTAACTTTAACTGATTGTTAATCAACGAGATAAACAACAAAATAAATATGCTTGCTTTTAAAAAATTTTTTATATTCAAACTGAATTTTCTCTTCTGTTTTTCATTCTCTCTGAATACATGTTGCAGAAAAATGCTTTTTCTGCAACATGTATTCAGAGAGAGTGAAATACTTTTTCAATAGATGTATTTGACAGATTAAAAAATACAACTTAAAGATCTCCCATATCTTTCATTATATGAAGAGAAATTCAGATAAAATTGCATCTTTTTCTTTATATAATATATATATATAAATGAAAGATTTATATTCTTCTACGAAAACTTCATATTCTCCTAAAATATAGTGTATTTTGTGCAGTAACTTAATGCATATTACTAAAATTAGAATTTATTACAGTTTTAAAATATAAGCATTTTAATAATAAATAAATTTTTCATAATAGGACTGTTACTACTTTAATGATATATTTGCTAATAAAAGATGAACCAATAAGAAAAATAATTTTGTCTAGTTTATGTGGGTCTTATACATCTGTTTATTATAATATTGTTGCTTTAAAAATAAATACTGTACTTTTAGCNAAATTTTTTAGTTAAATATTTAATGGTTTACGGTGATATTTACAAATATGTTAAATAGTTAATAGTTACAGTTTATGTTAAAAGTTTAAATTTAAAAGTTATTCGAAAGTTGTATTCGAATAGTTCTTGAAGATGGCCTATTGAAATTGGGCTGAAAACGTTTGAAATTAAAGTAATAATAAGCTCAGCAAGAGTATGGTGTTTTGTTTATATTTGCAAACTAATATATTTTTATATTTATGTAGATTAGAAAAATTGCAAAGATTAGCTGAGAAAGTGCATAGAGAAGCCAAACAATGTGATAACAAATTAGATGACGTAGAAAAAAAAATAGCAGAAGTAAGTTTTTCAAAGGAATTTTTTAAATAAATTTTATTTTATTTTATATACTTAAATCAATTAATTTTTTTAATATAAAATTTTTACAGGAGGAGAAACGAATTCAAAGACTTCATCCAATGGATTCAAAGCATAACTGTGATCAAATAGAATCAAATTTAAAACATATTGAAGATAATATTAAGTCCATGTTTAGAGATGTACAAACTTTAAAAGATGGAAAATATCATCAAGCTCCTGAATTACAAAGAAGGTAATTTTAAGATTTCATAAGAAAATAGTTGTTGAAAATGAAATTACTATAGATTTTAGATTATCATAATGAATGAAAATGAAAATTAGATATCAAAGCTAGAATCAGATTAAGGTATAATTCAAGATATTGATATAAAACAAAACTTCAAAGCTTTAGTACAGTGGTTCTTAAGCTTTGCATACACTTCATTAGGAGGGATGAAAAGAGGATGTAAGAAAAGTGAAATGCCTTTTAGAAAAATTTTTAAACTTTAATCTGTATATAATGTACAAAATGTTCAAAATTTTTAGCAAATATTATAGGGTGCACCAAATTATTCATATAACTTTATGCACTGGGTAGAAATTTTGATCTGTAATAGATCAGTAGACTAAACATGAATGCTCATAAATAAACACTATTTTTTGTTTTAATATTTATACATTTATTTTCATATAATTTATCAAAAACTTTCTGTAATTAGCACACATCATCATCAAAACCTTGTTCAAGGAATCACAAAAACTTATGAAATTCTTTGGGAAACATTTCTCCCATCTTCAGCAGAATAATACAACACATTATAAAGCAATGACTACAAATACAAATTTTCAAAATTCAGTTCTTTCAAACATTTTTAGCCTTCAAAAAAATTTTTCCTATTTTCATGGTAACATAGAATTCAAACTCTTCAATCAGTTAAAACAAAAGATTAATTAACCATTTTTTCAAATTCTTCATAACACAGTAACTCTCAATTCTCCAACAAATAACATATCAGAGTATCAACATTACTATTGCATTGTTATTAACTTTTCTAACTCTCATCATTCTAAGCAGAGCTGGTGCTAGAGTTTATGCCATGTGGGGCAAGATATGCATTTAATGCCTCTTATCCTCCTACAAAAAAGAAAAAAATTTTATTTTGAAATCCATACCAATTAAAAGTGCTTACTTTGCTCTGTCAATCAATATTCAACTCAAGCCATATAATAATAATAAATAAAAATAAAAGAACATTAAAAAATAAATATGCCTGAAAATTTTGTATAAATTTATGAAAATTTGCTGCTTTGGAATGCCCAGTTTACCCATATGGTAGTGCTGGCCTGATTCTAAGCTTATCCTAAGGATGCCTTAACACTCTCATCATTTCTTCCTTCCTCTTTTTAATTACCACTCTTCAAATCTCTAATAACATATCAGCATCATTCTTATTTACAACATTGTTCCCATACTTAACAGATAAATACATGTCTGCTCAACCATTCTCAACTTTATAAACATATCAACCTTGTAAACTATTCCTTATCTCATTCCATGCCATACTAATCTTGTTATATGCCTCTGTGCTAGATTTGTGCTTACCTTATCCTTACATACATATCTCTTATGTTTAACTTATCGCTTAAGTTTCTCAAAGCAAACCTGCATATAATGCAATCATCCATTCTTATAACACATATCACTGCCTGCTTAATCTTTCTAATTCTGTTTACATTTCTTCTTACCTCCTTCATCCATCCTTACATCATTCAATTTTAGTTTATTGAAAATTTCTCTTTCAAATTAAATTTTATAATAAACTATAAATAACTATATGTGAATCAGAATATTTTAAATATTATTTATAGAATATAAAAATAATAAATTATTTATTTTGATAGAGTACAAATAATTCATGAACGCTGGGTTAACATTCAGTTGAATTTTCAATCTCGCCTTCTAAACGTTCTTGCTACTCGATCTTTTGTAACTGAAGAGCGCAAGGTCACAAAACAACGTCACATAGTAACAGAACAAAGACTTGTTGAAACAAATAAATCATTCCAGTTTCTTCAAGAATGTATTGATTGGATAAATAATAAATTGGTGAGTATTGGAGAAAATTTTTGAATAAATAATTAAATTTTTGATGTTATTCAAATTCTTGAGAAAATTATTAAAATTTCATTTTGTCTATAGAAAGGTTTGGAAGAAGCAGATTATGGAAATGATTTGCCAAGTGTCCAAACATTTTTAGAACAGCATCAAATTGACCATAGAACAATTGACCAATTCCAAAAAAATATTGATAAGTGTGTCTCTCAAAAGGTAACATTACAGTTTTGGAATAGTGATAATTTATATTTAATATATCTAATTAAAATTTAGTTTAATTTTGTGAATATTTCAGTAATATTTTTTAATATTTTAATTTAAATTAAAAAGTTCTGTAGTTTTTGTTACTGTTTTCACAAATCTATATATATAACCCATTCAACTGGTATCCGTCTGTCTGTCCCGTAACCGTTTGATAATGGACACTAGAGGCGCCTATCGTGTGTCATATTTCAAACATTCAAATTAACAATTTTAATTCTTATTTAAATTAACAATATGAATTATTATTATTCATTTGGCCAATAAATTATTATTTGATCAATATAACAATATAAATAATTCAGTATATTTGTAATAGGAATTTATTATTTCAGGGGCTTATATCTCACGAAGGGTTGCGAGTAAGGGTATGGTTCCTTTGCTTTTATTGTTCGCACAGGGGGCTACAGTTTGGGGGGTCGCCAAGTCTTCACCTAATCTTACCATTGGGATTTTAACAGAGCTGTAGAGCATATTGATAGGAACAAAAAAGTCAAAGGAACCGTGTTTCATGAAAATTTGTAAACAATGCCCACTAGGGGGTGTCCCGGACTACTAGTATAAAAGAAAACAGATTTATTTCATTATATATATTAGATGTTATCATCACTTGTAAACCTGTTTCTCTTTACTATTTACTCTATCTGCCCACTACCCTACTGGAATTCTCTCTCCTCCTTTTTATCCTCATTCTCATTCTTTTCTCTCATCTTTTATTTGGCAGAGATCCTTGAGTAGGGTCTACTCCCTTAACAACAATAACAATAATTTTTAAATTAATGATATTTTATAAAATTCTATTTTTAATAAAATAATTTTATTTATGTTTTCTTTTGTAAATAAGATATAATTATAATTTTGCATAAAATGCTAGTTATATAGAAAATTTATTCGTTTAGAATTTTATCAATGTCGTAATAAATTCTTAAAATTAATGCATCTAAACATGAATGAAGTGATCTACTTGCATACATTTTAAATGAATATTCAGTAAATGTTGTTAGTCTTTATTTGTTAAGTTTCAATATTTTAATTATAAAAATTTATTAGTAAATTATGAAATGATTATACACAAAAGCATATATTTTTTCATCAATTTTAAATAAAAAGCACATTAATTTTAAGAGTTAAGAATTGAAATATTTTATTTTCATTATGACTGAATATTTGCTTAATATTTCAGAATCATTTTAAAGGAGAAGAATATGAACTATATTGCAGATTATTGGGTAGATTAGAAAAAGGATATTCTGAGCTTTTAGTAAGTTTAATTATTGAATTATTTATCTAAATTAACTTATTGACAAAAATTAAATATATTTTTTATATTAGGTCATGTCTAATAAACGTCTTAGTGATTTGGAGACACTAGTAGATTTTATTCAATCAGCAACAAATGAATTAATTTGGATGAATGAAAAAGAAGAAACTGAAGTTTCAAGAGATTGGAGTTCTAAAAACTTAAATCTTGTTGAGGTTGAACAATATCATAAGGTATGAAATCATTAAACTTTGAATATTTTGAATATAAGTATCAGAAGATGCACACTTTTGGTATAATGAAGAAAAATAGCAAATTTGAAAATGATGAAATTTGTGAATATTTCTTTATCATAAAGTTAATTCTTAGAAATGATTTTTAAAAAGTTAACATAAATGTACAGAAGATTAATCAAACACTTGTTATGTTGTAAGATTTAAATGTTAAATAATTAAGGATATTTTGATACACAAATATCCTACAAATGATACAGTAGTATAATGTTCTATATACTGTAAGCTGTAAAATGAATATAGTTTAATTATTATAGAATTGATATAATTATTGTTTTAGAAACTAGAGCAAATGGGTGTAGTGCAACAGATATCAGTTTCAAAGAATTTTATATTCTAATTTATTGTAATGTTTATTCCCACTTCTACATTAAGCTAGTAAAAACAACAAAATATCATTTCTATCTGAAATTAGTACATTGAGATGATAAAATATGTATATTTAAACATATATATATATATAATATGTAATAAATATATATATTTATTACTTTTTAAGACAGTTTATAATAGTAATATCACTTTTTATCATTTCATCATGTATTGCCATTTATTTTTGACATGGATGGCCAAGGCATTAGCCTACTGAGGACCCAGGATTGAATCTAGGCAAACCACCTCAGAAGCTTTTCATGATGCAATAAATCTCAGATATGTTGGGTCCTGTCCTCACCATGCGGTCATCCCATTGTGGGCTTAACTGAACCCAAGATGGATATAGAAAAAAAGCCTTCTTTAGTGCTCATAAGGCAGACTCAAACATGAAAAAGTGATGTATTATGATATTTTTTCTAAAAGCATTTAATAACTAATGCATGCTTTAATATCATCTTATATATACTAATATTTTTTAAATTCAAATCATTTAATTGTTTTAATAAGACATTTAAATGTCTTATTAAAACAATTAAAAACTAATTTATAGAAGAAAACTTATATCCTTTAAAGATAATGTCTTTGAAATGATACATGAATAAGCAATGTAGGAAAATAAAAATGAATCTGTTCTGTTAAATTTATTTCATAATGAATAGTCTTACTTAAAACATGTATAAATGTATTGAATCTCTTAAAAATAGAAAAAAATTTTTACATCAAATGATAAAAATTCAGACTAAATTTATAAAGTAATGTTTTTATGCTTTAAGAGATTAAAATTCTTGTTTTCATTATTTTATTTTCAAATGTTTTCTTAATTAACATGGTAAATTTATAAAAAAAAATTTGTATTGATTCATTATATTAATTATTCAGAATTTTTAAATTTCTTGATATATATATATATTTAACTTAGAATTTGTGTGAGATTTTTTATTATTTTATTTGAAAATGAAAACTATGACATTCATTTTTCTGAAAGTTAGATATTGAAAATATTTTTTTAAAAAAGATTCTTATTTTAAATACTGTATGTATTAATTTTGAATTTTCAACATCAACTGCTATTTATTGTTTTAAGAATTTTGTCAAAATGTTGCTATAAGTGCAATATTTTTCTTCATTATACTTCATGTCTGTATCTTCAAAATATTACATTAGAGAAATATCTTTTAATTCTGTAAATTTCCATTTCTTTTAATGTACAGCTTTGTTTTATTGTTATGTTTTTTGAATAGAATGCAATGTTTTATTTGTTTTATATGCTTCAGTATTTTGTTTGTTATTTATTTGTTTTATGCATTCGAGTGTTGTTTCTGTTACTTGTGTTTAATTTAGTTACTAACTAGCGATATGGAGAGGAGAGAAATACAATTTAATTCAGTACAAGATAGAGGTGAGAGTTTAATTCTTCAACATCATCCTGCTACAAAGTGCATTGAGGTAAGTATTAAATTTTGATGTGTGATTGTTACTATTTAGAAAGTACAAAAAATTTCTTGAAATTTGATATATTTATTTACTGTAAATTTAGGCTTACTTAGCAGCTATGCAAACACAGTGGTCATGGCTTTTGCAATTAATTCGTTGTCTTGAAGTTCATTTAGATCATGCTTCAAACTATCATCAGGTAAAGAAAGTTTATTGACATTTATTCAGATCAAAAATTATTTATTTCATATCATTCAATATACAAAAATTTAAATTATATATTTTAATTATACATTTAGGTAATTTTTAAAATTATAATTATACTTATAGGACACATTAATTTTAAAATGTTTTTCTATTTTTACTTACATTTCATTATCTTATTTTCAAAGAAATTTTAGAAATCTTATGCTCTTTTATAATTTTTTCATCATATTATTTTTTCAATTCTTTGATGAATAATGTTTGATTAATAAAAACATTGATTTTTTAACAATTTCAAAACCGCTTTTTAAAACGTTTCACCAATTATGCCAATTTATTTATTTTTCATAAAGTATGTCACTGTTATATACAAATTAAGGAATAAAAACATTTATCATTGATTGTCTACTTGGACACAACTTATTACTAGGACCTTATACTGGTGTTTTTGGATATTGACACAAAGATGAGATGTAAATCAGAAAAAACAAAATTTCTTTATTATATCGCCAGTAGTAATTTTTACAGGAAAAATTACCTGTAGTAATTTTTCCTGTGTCAATATCCAAAATCACCAGTATAAGGTCCTAATAANTACAAAAAGTGAAAAATATAAAACATCTAAAATATGCAGAAGCCTGGCACATTTACAAGAGCAAAGAAAAAGGGCGTAATATAAATTTCCGTGAATCGAACAAAATAGCGTCGGCATGGAAAGCGGCAACTTTAAAATTATAAAATTATATTTATGAGCATGCGCAATCGAGAAGAACGTGCAGTTTGGAATCTCCGTTATGCAAATTTGAAATATATTTCGATTGATAATTCGACCCTGATGAAGGTTTGTGAATCAGACCGAAAACGTTCGACAGATGTAAACTAGACTGCATTTTAAAGGTATAGTGAATTTTTGTTGTATGTCACTGTTATATACAAATTAAGGAATAAAAACATTTATCATTGATTGTCTACTTGGACACAACTTATTACTAGGACCTTATACTGGTGTTTTTGGATATTGACACAAAGATGAGATGTAAATCAGAAAAAACAAAATTTCTTTATTATATCGCCAGTAGTAATTTTTACAGGAAAAATTACCTGTAGTAATTTTTCCTGTGTCAATATCCAAAATCACCAGTATAAGGTCCTAATAATAAGTTGTGTCCAAATAGACAATCAATGATAAATTAGAATTAAGGACTGTAAGGCAACTATATTTAATAAAAACATTTCTTTTCATTTCAAGTAATCTTTATGTAATTATATGTAATGATGTAAAATTGAGTCACCAGCACCTGTCCAAGGGCAAAATAATGAAAAACCATTATAATATATCCTGGAAAAGTAAAAACTAAGCAATAAAATATAATCTCTAAAATGTTTTTTACACTTCCAGGTAGTGATAAATGTGTATGCAATTTATCATCTATTCATATGTTTCTATATTCAACGGTTGACTCAACAGTGATTTTTCCGTTGAGTCCCTCCGTTGAACGATCTGACGTCATGTTTTGCAGAAAAAAGAAACACTTTCGTTGAGAGGTTGCTTTTTAAGATGGCTGACTTAAGTAACGAGAAGTTGGCAATTGTGACTGTTTTGCTAAATAATTAAAATAACTCGCTTAACCATTATTCGAATAAATCCTTTTATTCAAGTGAACCCATATCTGTATCATTTTCTTGTATACTGGGTCTTTCTTTAATAATTTCAATTAATTTCTTGAATATTTATATCATTAGGAAGACTTAGAGGGCCAAATATCAGTTGTAATCAATTTTGGACAAATGAAAAAAATCTTAATATTTCAATATTGACCAAATTATTTAACATAATCGTGCAATCACATGTTTTATCATATACAGATTGTTCATTAATCTGTCCACTATTATGGCATTCACAGCAGCTAATGGATAGTTTCTATAAGTGAAATTTACTTTTTCATGGAAGCCGCCATGTTAGTTACTTGTTGAATACTCAACATTTTTGGTACGCATGTGTGCCAAAAATTTTATACATGTTTACAAAATGTTTTAATTTAAAGTCTAAAATTTACTTGTTCTTAATAGCCATTCTAAATGGCTCTTATGTTATGCATGTTAAGATGCACATGTGCCAATTTTTTGCGTTTTACAAAATAATTAATAGCCATTCCAATCAGTATTTATTTGTTTTAAAATGCATGCATGCCAATTTTAAATGTTTTTAATTCTAAAACTTAAATCTTATTTGTAATAGTTATATTCCAAAAATGGCTAATATTGTTAATGCTTAAATTTAAATGTTCTATTCGAATTCTCTATTCGATTTTGAATTGCCTGAAGACGACATACATATTTAAGTTGAATGTTTTTGATTGAGTTAACTGTTGGCGTGACGTCCGAGCCGAGTATTTAATACACCTAACAAAATTAACAGATATTCTCACTATTATTAATATTTTAATAAATAATAATTCTGTTAGTATTAACATGAATTAATTTTCAACACTTACAACTATGATAAATTGTTATAGATTATAAATTTACATCATTGATTTAAAAAAATTTCTGAAATGACATCATATTTTTATTATTAATCTACGTTTATAATATAATGTTAGGTAGTTTAAACAGAATTAAATATTTCTTTTTGTCTTATTAATTAACAGAAATCTATAATTTAACTTTCATTATGTACAATAAAATCGCAGTTATCTAGATTTGACTTTATTGAAAAATAAATAAGCATGTATGTATATGTATTGTGTGTGCATGAAAATTGATTTTTTTTCTAAATGCAGAAATTAAAATATATTCATTTGTCACTACGTTTCTACATTTAATATTTTATTTGCACATAATTATGTACCCATGTACATAATGGAGTGTTTTGGAGAGAAAGTAATGACTATTCTGAACAAAAATACAATTATCCAAATATTTTGCATATCCTGATGGCCCAAGGTCACGATTAATTTGGATAATTGGAGTTTTACTGTAATTTATTTATAAAATACAGCAGAAGTGATGTTGTATCATAAAACTGTTCTTTATCATTTAGTTTCATTTGTCAGAATTGACATTTGTTTAACTCTAGGCTATTACATTCTGTTATAACTACTATCTGGCATAAGTTACTTGAAAACAATATAAATTTTGGTTTTCATTTCAGTTTTTCAGAGAAGCAAAAGAATGTGAACAGTGGTTAAATCAAATAGAAGATAAATTGAAAACAACATTTAGTAAACAAATATTCAATATTGATGAAGGTGAAAGGCTGATAAAAGAAATGCATGAATTGAGAAACAATATTTCACGTTATGGAGATGTTGTCTCTGCTCTAATAGAACAAAGTAAACATATTGTCCCACTGAAGCAACGCAGATATCCTCTTCCCAGGCCGTTGCGTATTACAGCTATATGCACATATAAACAGCTAAATGTAAATATCGCTTAAATTGTTAACAAATTAAATTTTTAATCTTTAAAATGACTAGTAATTAGTAATAATCTTTTATTAAATAATTTAATAATGTTATAAACATTTTTGAATATATATTTCAATATTATTTATATGTATAATAGTATATATAAAGTAACAAAATAAAATATTTATTACTTTATTTATTAATATTTAAATCATTATTAATTTTTTAGATGGTTATTACAAAAGATGAACTATGTTGGCTTCATGATAATTCTCAGAAGATCAAATGGAAGGTAAAAAGATTTTAAATAATAAAAAAAATATATAGTAAATTTAGAATTTATTTTTTTTATATACAAATAATATAATATATGTTATATGTATTTACATATTTTTCTGGTTCTTTAGATAAATAATTCTAGTGGAGCAGAAGGAATGGTACCAAGTGTTTGCTTTGTTATTCCACCTCCCAATCAAGAAGCTCTTGATTTAGCTGAAAGGTGAGAAATATTTTATGTAATTTTTAAGTTTATTTTTTCATATTTTCTTCATTTATTTTTGTATTTAATCAGTTTTAAGATGTACTTTTTTTACCCATTTTTACTTGTCTGAAATATTACTGCATCTTAGAATCAATGGTGTCTTATGATCAATTCAAAACAACAATTATCTCAAGTTACCATGTGGTGCATTTTGCATACTTACTACTATGCTATTCAATGGTCACATCGGTTCAAATGAGCATGGCTAATATCAAGCAGATAATTTAAACTTCTTTTTAATGCCTTCTAGATGACAATATTATACAGCATTAAAGTGAATAGTTATTGTATATGCAAAAGAGCATAGAAATGCTACAAACATTACCTATTTCATGGAATTTGTATTTTTTTTATACCTTGCTAACAAAGCTTGATAATATTTATTATGTTAAAAATTTTGTAATTTTATTTTACTCTCATAGCCTATCTTACAATTAAGGAAATAATGTTATACTTTAAATATACAGGTAACCCCCATATAACACGGTAGTTACGTTCCAAAAAATTGCCGTGTTATGCGAATCCGTGTTATACGAAACAAAGAACTAATACGAAAAGGAGGGTTAGGTTCCAAAAATTAAAAAACATGCTAGTATATTTTCATAATTAAGATAAATATCTTCATTAAAATTTTTT
>NW_019384569.1:365878-484087 GCF_000671375.1 Centruroides sculpturatus | reverse complement strand
ACTACACACAACACTTAACACCTCAATACTACTTCCAGCAGTCAAAAGATTTTAATATTCTAACGTTTTCGGCCGTCTTTTAGAGGCCCTCTTCAGGATGAAACATTAAAAAACAGTTCTATCTTTTGAAGGATTCTAATAATCGAATACAGCTGTGTTCCGAACTTTTAAATATTTAAACGATGCGTAAGATATAAAAATCGTTACGCTTACAAGACAAAAAATTATTTTAAAATAACGCTATACATAAATTATTATTGTAGAGTTGTGAAAATTAGCGCTATGTAAACACTGCTATACATTAAATATTATTAAATAGTTGTGAAAATTAGCGTGATGTAAACGCTCTGATTTCTTATACATAGCAGAAAGATTAAAAATAATTAAACTTCCGATTATTGTTGTGCCTTGTGGCAATGTAAATAATATTTCCACGATTGTGGAATCGGAATATAATCGGAGTTGATGCAGCTTCCCTTTATGGTTTCTCTATAAATCTCAATAGCCTCCAACGAGCGTAAGTCGTGTCGGTCAAAGGCCCTATGTAAAAGAGTAGCCTCATCCCAACATGGGGAAACCCCAGGTTCGGTAGCATACCGTGCTAGAGCCGTACTATACTTCTGCTTCGACACATCATAGTACGGCTCTAGCACGGTATGCTACCGAACCCGGGGTTTCCCCATGTTGGGATGAGGCTACTCTTTTACATAGGGCCTTATGCTCGTTGGAGGCTATTGAGATTTATAGAGAAACCATAAAGGGAAGCTGCATCAACTCCGATTATATTCCGATTCTACAATCGTGGAAATATTATTTACATTGCCACAAGGCACAACAATAATCGGAAGTTTAATTATTTCTAATCTTTCTGCTATGTATAAGAAATCAAAGCGTTTACATCACGCTAATTTTCACAACTATATAATAATATTTGATGTATAGCAGTATTTACACCGCGCTAATTTTCACAACTCTACAATAATAATTTATGTATAGCGTTATTTTAAAATAATAATTTTTTGTTTTGTAAGCGTAACGATTTTTATATCGTACGCATCGTTTAAATATTTAAAAGTTCGGAACACAGCTGTATTCGATTATTAGAATCCTTCAAAAGATAGAACTGTTTTTTAATGTTTCATCCTGAAGAGGGCCTCTAAAAGACGGCCGAAAACGTTAGAGTATTAAAATCTTTTGACTGCTGGAAGTAGTATTGAGGTGTTAATTGTTGTGTTTTGCATATTGTATATCAAACACACTTTATTATTGAGAGACTTTGTTTATTACATTGAACAAACATTTTCAACTCACTCAATGGGTCAACCTCAGGTTATTGATGCTATACGAACCTTTACACTAGTTCAAACTTTTTCCAGTTAGGCTAGATTTATAGATGTTACACTTTTCCAATGTTAATGCCATAGATGGTGAATGCACTAGTGCAATAATTTTGGCTTCCGCCCATTCGACTATGGACCCATCTGTTTGTGCTACTCTCGATAATGCTGTTGAATAGTGTCCTTTGTTTATATCGTACTTATGCACCTTGATTCTTTTGTTTAGGTTTCTGGTTGTGACACCTATATACTTCTTGTTGAGATATAATTGGTCATTCTTATACGGTATCGTGTATACGCCTGCTTGTTCTTCCTTTTTGATCTTGTCTTTGTCATTCCTGAGTAAGTTATACATTGTGAGAGCCCTTTTGTATAGTAGTGTCGTGTTTTTGTATTTTGCAATCATAATGCTTCATAATATCGGATAGATCTTTGTTGTATGTGAATTTAGTGATACTGTTGTTCCTATCACTCTTCATTTTCTTTTTGTAGGATCTGTGCAAGAATTAATTAGTTTCTACATAGATCCTAGAAAAAAGAAAATGAAGAGTGATAGGAACAACAGTATCACTAAATTCACATACAACAAAGATCTGTCCAATATTATGAAGGAGATTGCAAAATACAAAAATACAACACTACTATACAAAAGGGCTCCCACAATATATAACTTACTCAGGAATGACAAAGACAAGATCAAAAAGGAAGAACAAGCAGGCTTATACATGATACCGTATAAGAAAGACCAATTATATCTCAACAAGGAGTATATAGGTGTCACAACCAGAAACCTAAATAAAAGAATCAAGGAGCATAAGTACGATATAAACAAAGGACACTATTCAACAGCGTTATCGAGAGTAGCACAAACGGATGAATCCATAGTTGAATGGGTGGAAGCCAAAATTATTGCACCAGTGCGGGTTCACCATCTTTGGTGTTAACATTGGAAAAGTCCAAAATCTATAAATCTAGCCTAACTGGAAAATGTTTGAACTATAAGGATGCCACAATTTTACTTTCAGCTTGGAAGTACATAATTAAACAGAGCTCATGATTTAATGTGGAGCATGCGGTTGTTGTAAAACTCCTATGTTGTTATATTTATATTTGTAGTTATTTTATATATTTTATTGTATCATATTTTATTATAGTTTGTTTGATTAGTTCAATTTCGGTATTTAATGGACTATTTAGATAGTTTCTATTGTGTTTATTTTGAATTTAACACAATGTTCGAAACACTTTTAATTCAAATTTCTTGGTGATTCAATAAGAACAATTGTAAACAAACCAGTGTAAAGGTTCGTATAGCATCAATAACCTGATGATGACCCATTGAGTGGGTTGAAAATGTTTGTTCAATGTAATAAATAAAGTCTCTTAGTAATAAGGTGTGTTTGATATACAATTTTAAATAACATTAAATTATAAAGATTAAATATATTGGAACATTTTTCAATGTTTGAAATATAAGATTCAATAAGTGTTATTGAATTTTTTCTGATTTCATGACTTAAAATTACAAATATAATTAAGCTTTAGAATCTATTATAAATCCTTTAAAAACATTTACATAAAATAACTTAAAATATAATATGAGAAATCTAAATTAAATTATTATTATCCAAATCCTTTTATTCTATCAAAATTAATTAATATTTAATTTGACTTTGTGTAATAAGACCAATATCAAACTGTTCATAAGACTATGTATTAATGGTTTTATCAGGAAATTATAAAATTTTTATGTTTTTATCTGGCTGAAACTAAAAATTTTAATAACAGTATTAAGATTTTAAATTGAGGTCTTTAAAATGTTATTTATTAAAAATTGATTTTTGGTTTTATTTATTCATTTATTTTATTGGATGTTGTTTGAATTTTCAGCTTGAAACGACACTATGATATTGTAGTTTCTCTGTGGACAACAAAGCAACATAAACTAAGACAAAATATGATTTTTGCTACCATTAAAATTGTAAAGTCTTGGGATTTGGCACAGGTAAGAATACTTTAATGTAACAGTCACAATAACTAACAACATGTTTTGCTAAAATAATAAACTGATTTGCTTGTATTATTGTTTTTAGTTTCGCAGTATGGGTAAACATCAGAGAGAATCAATATTAAAAGCATTAAACGAAGATACAGAAAAACTTGTGAGTGAAGGTGATCAGGATGATCCTGCACTATTAAGATTACAAGAAGAAATGAGATATTGTAATAAACTTTTCTTGGAACTTCAAAAACAACTTGAACTTGAAGAAGGTATAAAGTACTTTAAATTAAATTTATACAATCAGTCATTGTAAATATACTAATGTATGTTTCAAATCTTAGCCGAAATGTCTCCTAAAGGTCCAGTAAGACGATTCAATGATATGGTAGCATCAATGCAGAATATATTAAATGAGAAAGAGAGAACTTTAAATAGTAGAGTTCATTCTCCCATTCCTCGCACATTAGATATGTTAGAAACTATGGTTATACAACATAAGGTAAGATAAATTGAGGTAAAGATTATTTGATTTAATATAAAATATAATAAATAATATCTGGAAGCATTAAAAATTCATTATTGCTTTGGATATTTTCTATACCATAGCATATATATAAAAGATCATTTTACAGTTATATTATTCTTTATTTATATTGCAATGTAGTCGTTCTGACAGTTTATAGACTGAGGATCACTGAATTTAAATCACTGATATGGTGGATTATCTATGTCTTTGTCCATTTTTTATCTTTGAAAAAAATCATTCCATAGGTTTATGCCAAAAGTTTTTGTTTATTCAATAACCTAATGTAAGAGACAAATAGTGCTTAAAAATATTCTTATATTTTGGCTAGTGCAAAATTACATTTTAGAAAAATGACAATCTGGCCATGAAAATCTGACACATTTTCACAAACCACTTGTGTGGTTTATAAACCTTAGTTTAAAAGCCAGTGTTGCAATATGCTATTTTAGACAGATTGAATTATAATTTATAATAAATATAGAATTTAATATTTAATAAACAACAGTATTATTAATAAACTGTAAAAAGTATTTATGTATTCATAATTAGTAAAGTAATTAGTTAGTCATAAATTTATCATAATTATTTAAAGAGATCAAATTTGTTCTTGCCTGAATGAGTGGTTATTTGATGAAATTCAAATATTTTATTGACTAAAAAGAAAATGATCTATTTTTGATGATATTTATCTTAAAGTATGATATCATAATAATGAAATTTAGAATAACTTTAAAGTTTTTATTTTAGAATAATGAAAGTTTGAACCTTGTTTATATATTTGTGTAATCATCATTAATTTTAAAATTAATTCAATATAATATATTGTAGATAGAATTGAATCTGTACAGAGAAAATTAAAGTTAAAAATTTTAATGAATAATTATTTCCTGATCAGCAATTTTATTTCTACTTTTTCGTAAGCTTAAGAAACAAAATTTCAAAGTTAACTGAGAAATACTTAAACAATTAAAATATAGTTCTTTTATTGTTATTTGAACAGAATTTATTTATTTATTTATTTCTATATGTTTTGTTTCTAGGAATTTGAAACTGAACTTCATAATTTGGAATCACAAATTCAAGAAATTCAACAAACTTTCCATTCAATTACTAGAAAATCTCCTGTACTCCAAACTAGACATGATACTATGGCAGAATCTTGGGATAGATTATGGAGTATATCAAGAGTATATATTGAAAGGTATTGACTTATATTTTTATAAGTTATATTTTAGATCAGGAGTCAGCAACCTATGGCAAGCATGCCACGTTTGGCACACTGGACAATTTTCACTGGCACTCTGAATAGAAATGTAGTAAAAATTATATTTTAATTATTAATTACACATTTAAATGGAAATCATAGTTCAATGAAGGCCATGGTACATTAAAAACAAATCTCATGTTTGTATATTTCTATTACAGTGCATGTGTTTATGCTCTGAGTCATCATCTATGTGTTATGCAAGTTCTTCACATGTAAGAACATAGTTCAATTAACAACTTAACTTCAAAATTATACATTTTTGAAGACTATTATAATCGGACTTGTTTTGATAATATATATAGCAAAATTGGTAGAATCATATCAGCACTCGGAATAACGTTATATCTTACATTTGGCACAACACCATTGAAAGGTTGCTGACTCCTGTTTTAGATTATCAATAGCATTCATTTATTTTTAATTTAAGGTTACTTGATTAGTCTAAAATGCATTCACTGTTAATTAAAAGTGTAAACATTTGTTCCTGTTATTATATTACATTTTATTTGGAAATTAATTCTGTTTCTGTCTAAAGTGATGTCATTATTTATAAATTAGAGTTGTTACATGGATTTTGGCTAATTATTATTATTATTTTTTTTTAATATTATAATAAATGCTTGAAATTTCAAATGTAACTTTTTACAATTTTGAGTAATAATTTCTCCTTAAATCAAATAATATAAAATTAAAGCAAATAATTTTTTAATTAATATATGAAAAAATTTTTAAATTTTATCCTATCTAGCAATATCAGCTTAATAAAATGAAACTATGTACAAAATACATAATAATTTATCTTTAAATATTTTAATCATGCAAAATTATGTAATAAATATGCTAATTTTTATTAATTTTAGATTGAAATCTGTGGAAATCTCTCTTCATGGTATGGAAGAATCTACTCAAGTTGTCTCAAATGTGGAATTACAGCTTGCTTCTTATGAGAATATGCCATCTGATTTAGATACTTTAAGAAAAGTTCATGATAATTTACTGGTATGTTTCTAATATTTTTAAATTTCAAAAAGAATATTTTTTAAATATTTATGATAATTTTAATATAACATTGTGTAATATGAAATGTAATAATTCATTTTATTTAACTAAACATCTTCATGACAATAAAAATTTTAATTATGATTTATGTTTAAATTTTAGAATGTCCAAGTTGAAATACAACAACATCGGTATACATTGGACCAATTAACAGAAAGTACTACAAAAGTACGTCACTTAACAGAACAAAGCAGACCAAAACAAACAATTCATCATGATGTTAATAAATTAGATGAAGATGTCAGAAAATTAACAAAACGTTGGGAAAATACATCCACACAAGTTGTTGAACGGTAATTTTTAAAATACTGAATTCTTTTATTATATTAAATTTTTTTGGAGTAGATATAATTTGATAATTTAATCATAATAGACTGAGAAGTTGTGAAGCTGCTTCTGAGCTTCTAAGAACATACAAGAGTAAAATGGAAGTTGAGAAAGTATGGGCTACTGATATGTCTTTTAAAATAGAAGAAATTAAACCTGTAAAACATCCTGTAGTTGATGCTGAGAAAGAAATGGAAAAATTAATGGTAAGAAGATATAAAGTAGGTGTTAAAATATGATGTGTTATTTTTTTTATTACAGCAACAGAAACTGCATAAATCACAAACTTAAAAAATAAAAAAAATCCCTTATTATGAAATTTAATATTAAATTGAATTTCAGACTTTTTATAATTCTCTTGCTGAGAAGAAAAATTCTATAGAAAATGTCAACATTTTGGGAGGAAGATATATTAGAGAAGCCAAGGTATGCAGCTTGCTAACTATTAACTGCTTTTTTGTAATTTTCCCTGACAATTTCTTATAAAATAGTTAAAATAATAATATAATAATCTTTCATATTTAAATATATTCTGAACAAAATTTTCTTAATAAGTTGAATAATAATTTAAATTAAAACTTAAATATTCATATTAATAATTTAAAATTTTATGAGTCATTTACTTTAAGAATATTTCAAATATATGTAATATTATAACAATATTTCTTATTAGAGAATAAGTTCTCCCTCTCTCTCTCTCTCTCCTTCTCTCTCTATTACTGCTTTATCCTATGCCAAATGCTTCTGCTTAATAAAATTGAATTGCATGAAGAGAATTTTTTATACTTTTGGGTTTTCTTAAGAGCTCCATGTAAATTGGATATATTTTTAAAGACTTGCATGCTGAAATAGTATCAAAAACCTCTTTCTGTTTGTTTGTGAAGAAAAATTTTTGAGAATATTTATTACTTTAAGGCATGTATATGACATAAAATCCATTTTTGGTTTGCTTTGCTAAGCTGTTTTGCAATTCTGCACAAAGAACCAGATTTTGTCCCATCTTGCTTTCCTTTGTCAGCAATTAAAATTGCTAGTAGGAATCAATGCTATATATTTATCCTATGCTATAGATATTTGATCTTCGTCTCAAACACTACAAAGAAGGTTTAGAAGAAGTTCATCCTAGTCTTGATGCCAGCGTCGTAAAGAAAGCAAAATTATCTTCTGGTGCTGATGTTGTAAGTCAAGAACTAGATACTCTTAATCAACAGTATACCAATATGGTGGATAGTCTAGTTCAACATATTAATGAATTGAAAGTAGCAATATCAAATCATAATGACCAGAAGGTAAATATCTTTTAATAAAGTTATTTTGTGATTACTGAAAACATATTTATTAAATAAATATATTTTTATGGTTAATTTTACATTAAAAATGAAAACATGCATACATATGAAAATAAAATTACTACATGTTTTAATGTTTCATACAATACAACTCCAATATAGCAGAGTGTGAATAAATGTTAAATTATAATGTTAAAGTATAGTTAAAATGTAAATGTATAAATGAAAGCATAAAATTTAATATAATTTTTGTAAATTGTTTTGTGTCATAATTGTAACTTTGTAAGTATTTTGTTTAGAATTTCTTTGCTTGAATTAATATAATTACATTAATTTAGTAATTAATGTAATTATTTAATGTTGTCCTTGTGATGTTTATTAATTCTGCCCTGTGGGCACTAAGATGCTCTCTTTTAGCTAGCCCATTTTGGGTTTGGTCAGGTCTACAATAGGAAAGTTAGGGGCTGATATATCCAGATGGACCATCCCCGAAAAATTTATGGGTTTTTCAACCCATCCAGATTTGATCCTGGGTCCCCAAAACAGTATGCAGCCAGCTTAGCCACTCAGCCATCCAGCCATCTGTGATATGTTGTTTTAAATGATTTTTAATTTGAATAATTTTAACAAAATTTTTTATTTATAAAACTTAAATAATTTAATAATAGTCACAAGAAAATTCAATCTTGAAATGAAGAAAAGTAAAACAAATATTTGGAAAATTTTTGTGAAATTATCAACTCTTTTCTAAATGAAAAATGTTGTCCATTTCAGTGATGATTGGTTGTTCATTAAAAACTTTCTAGTTTTAAAATTTGATTTAAATTTGAATTGTTTAACTCTTAAAAACTGAAAAAATCAAAAAATTTTAAAGTTTTATAAATTTTCAATATCAATAAAATATAATAATTTATTCAGGAATAATTTTTTTATATCCAGAATATATTATTATATTAAATTAAAACAGAAATTTAGTATTAACATATTATTAAACATAAAAAATAGTAAAAATTGTTTTTCTATATAACTGTAGATGTTAAACAGTTGAAATCACTATATTGTTATGAAAATATTAGCTTTTTCAAAAATTTTTCAGAAGTTTTGATTTCAGAAGTTTTATTGTTATTTCTGCAGACTCCATCCCAAAATTATTTCTTCAATAGAATAGTAGAAAATATTTTATATATTAATGTTGACATATAAGGCTCAGAATAGTCATTATCTACAAGTAACTTTATTCAGACTCCTTTTTCACTCTTTCTTTCCTGTGTGCGCTTTTATCAGGCTTGTCATGAGTGAGGCTAGGTCCATAATGGTTTAGCTGGATGGTAAGGGATGGGACCAAACATATCTGAGACAGACCACTCCTCAAAAACTCCTGAGATTTTTTGACAATCTGTATTTAATCCCAGGTCTGCAGAGTAGTTGACTGACACTTTAACTGTTTCAGCCATCCAGTCAATTCAGATTCTTTGATCATAATTTGCAGCTCATGTCAAAAATTCCTGAAATTTTCTGAGTTATAATTTGGTTAATTAAGTGATTTTAATTAATAATTAATTAAACAAATAATTTGAATTAATGGATTAATTTAAATTTATTAATCATTAAAATTTAAAAATTTTAATGATTAATAAATATTTAATAAATAATTTATCAGATGGCTAAGATCCATAGTTCAAATTCTCTAATCATTAAATCATTTAATTTGCACTATAAGTTAATCTAGAAAATTTTGCATATAATTAATCTCAATTTGTCATGTGTTATCTCTGTGTGTTTAATTCTTACAATTCAGAGGCATTGTACTATGAAATCTCCATTAGATATTACACAATACATTAGATTTTAATAAAATAAATTTGATTAAAACAGAACTTTCTATAAAAAACTGTAATGTATTATGTTGTAGAAAATATAGTTGTAATCTTATCCTGTGTCTTCTGAACTTTTTTAATAATTGTTTTTCACTATAATCTTTTTTGTGAAATTGATATTGGTTTGCCTGTAATCTGTAAGTGAATGTTGTATATAACCTCATAAAAAAAAAACTAATAAAAAAATTATGATAAATTTCATGGCCATGCCATTAGAATTTGCAAAAAATAAGATTTAAAAATATAACATTTTATTGTTCTAATTGATTGGATGCAAGAGAAGTTTTAACAAAGAGTATTAGAAATTAGAATTACAAAACATTCTATGATTGATGGAATTATTTAAGGTTAAAACTTCTTTTAGATGATATTACAATATGGTAGATTAATGGAATTCGTTAACATTTAGTGATTGCAATAGCGAGAGTTTCTCCAGTTGCAGTGCATTTTACATAATATCAGTAGGAAAGCTGCAGCAATTTTCTACTTCCAGCTAACAGAACAGAAACTTGTTTTCACAAACTTTTTTGAGTGTTAAAGATATGATCAACTCATTTTTGTAAGTTCTAGCTTCTTATATATGCTATTAAGTTTAGAATCATAAAGAAAATTTTCTGTTTTATCTTCAGAGTTTAAAGAAGTTCTTTACAGATAAAATCTTATCTGAGTAGAATGAGATTCTGGATTCCCCTCATAATTTTAAGGAACATAAAAATTTTTAAAGTGTTTAATTTTTTTTTTTTACTTGTTCACTATCCTCATAGATAGCAATGCCCAAAACTGTGTGCCAAAAATGTTTTTAACATTTTTGTTTACTTATTGCATATGTTAAAAATGTCAAGAGAAATTATATAAAATACAATATATTCTTCGAAGTGTATAATAATTAAAAAGAACTGTATTTCTAAAAAACAAATAATAAAATTTTCCAAGTGAGAAACACTGCAAATTTTATGACACTTTTGAGAAGGGTTGATCTGTGCAGTCTTGTGGTGTAGACTGCTCCAAGAAGTCACTATTGATGAACAAGTTAAACATTAATATTGATTCATTATTAGAGAATAAAATTATTTGTTTTTAAAGATAATGACAATGAATTTCATGTAAAAACTTAACATTTTAATTTACTCATTTATACTTTTTTAAAAATTAGAGTTTTAAACAGTATATAATTATCATAATACGTGGAAATAGAAATGCAGACTTAAAATTATTGTAAAAATGATATTAGTTATTTTTCAAATAAATGATAGAAATTAAAAGATGGTTAATTTTGTTAATAATTTTATTTTTATAAATAATAATTACAATTTTTGCATCATTAATAAATTGAATTATCATCAGTCTGTTCTTACGTAGTGAATGAATTTTAATAAATATAAAAAATACATTTTAATTGAGCCTAAATGCTTTTTAATATAATTTTAAAAAATTCTCTATATCTTTATACAATTATTATAGATCTGGTAAAACAATATAAAAGAATTATTTTTATAAAAAGATTAAAATTTTATGTTGTACAAAAGAATTCTGTTTTATTAAAATATAATTTCATGTAATTAATGCCGATTATAAATAAAAAAGGAGTCAAGTTTATTAATATAATAAAAGAAAATATGAATTAATGATGAAACAGTATTGATGTGTATGTTAGTAAACTTATAATTTTAATATAATTTTATTAAATAATGTTACTTATATTTTTTACTAAATTTACAAGCTAAATCAGTATGAATATATTGCTTTAAATATAAACACAATATTTATATACAGTATGTAAATTTAAGGAGTTAATATGATTTTTATTTGAAATATGTAATTTTTTTTTTATTAAAAAAATCTACTATTTTGGAGTCATTTGTATTGTCAAATGAATCATTTTAAAAATTATATTTTATTGTAATATCATTACCTTCTAGATACTTGTTTAAGAAAACATTTTCCATTTTTCAATTTTTTTTATATTCTAATTTTATACTCTTTATTCTGATTTTTAAGATTCTTTTTAAGAATGTATGCATGTTATTAGTATATTTCTTTATTAGTGGAATGGTTAAATTCAAAATTAAAAGTAAATTAGTGGGTTTAATTTATAGTTTAAAATTTCTTTCTACTTTTAAAATGGGGTTAATCTAGCATGAACTATAATTGTAGGTCTGTGGTGTCTACTTGAACCTCTGACTTCCTTTTCCTTTCTTTTCTTTTCCTTCCCATTGCATAGTTCTCCGTCACCATTCAGCAAGCCGTTCCAATAGCTGTGAAGACGTTCCGAACTGAATTAATCCTTGAGCAAGTTCCTGTTCATGAAAGAAAGACCATCTATCATACAGAATCTACTATTAAAACAATGAATTATTGTGAAGAAGATTACAATGCAGAAACTCAACACGTGTTGTCATCAGTAATGCAGCCTTCAAATGACTTGGAAAACTCAACTTATGTTAATACCACTTCTTCTACAACATTAAATGGTGCATTCCATAAATATGATAGCACTTTAACATTTTCAGAAATTAAAAGTTCGAGAAAACTTGAAAAACTAGATCAGTCAACAAATACAGAACATATAACTTCAATAAGAGCTATTTTGAATACGAGAACTGGAGAAAAATTAACACTATATGAAGCAATAAAATGTAATATAATTAATTTGAAAACAGGACAATACTTAGATGTAAATACTGGAAAACAAATGAGTTTACATAATGCTGTTACACAAAATTTTATAGATACTGAATTTGCTGGTTGTTTAACTGAAATGTGTGGTATTATTGATCCAAAAACAGGCATAGAATTAACATTAATAGAAGCAATTCAAAAGGGTTTGTATGATCCTGAAAATGGAGTTTTCCTGGATCCAAAAAAAGGAAACTCCATAAGTTTAGATGAAGCTCTTAATTTAGGAATAATAAGAGAAGAAAAACTTAAAAATCTAATGGAATTGCATATTATTAACATTTCTAAACTTACACTTACTGAAGCCATAAAAAAGCATTTACTTAATCCAAAAACAGGAATATTTACAGATCCAGAAACACATAAACAGCTAACATTAGTAGAGGCCTTTAAAGCTAAATTTCTTGATAGTTCTTATATATATGTAAATGAAGGTGAAATATCATTAGTTGATGCTATAGATAAAGGTTTAATTGATGAAAATTCTGGTCTATTAGTTGATCATTTGTCTGGCGAAAGATATTACATTGACGAAGCAGTTGATAAAAAAATTTTGCAATCTCATAAAACTGAAGTTTATAATTTAAAAACAGAAGAATTTTGTTCAGTTAAAACTGCAATATATGAGAACATTTTAGATTTAAGTTTGGGCAAATATCATGATATAACAAAACAAGAAAACTTTAGTTTTTTGAAAGCACGTAAAATGAAATTCATTACTAACCCTTTAACTTTAAGAGAACTTGTAGAATATAATTTGATAAGTGTGAACAATACAATTATTCATCCTATTTCTCATGTTGAATTAACAATTCTTGAAGCAGTTGCAGTAGGAATAATAGATACTCACACAAGAAACATTGTTTCAAATCAAACTGATGATTTACTTTCTCTTCCTGAAGCTATGGAACAAGGAATAATAACATCAAATGGACATTATTATAATTCAGAAACCAGAGAGATTTTTAGTTTAAATGAAGCTGTTGAAAAAGAATTAATTCTTCCTATTTCTCAAAAAACAGTTTTTGATATTGAAGGAATCAAAGACTCACAAATCTCAGAATATGTAAGTTTTAATAAGGCCATTAAAAAAGGAATACTTAATAAAAATTTAAATACATACTGTGATTTTTCATCTAATAAATATATAACATTATCAGAAGCAACTCAACAGCATCTTATACAACCACAACTTTATCAATTACTTACTAAGAAAATTGGAATAAAAGATGATAAAGGGAATGAATTAACAGTTATAGAAGCAGTCTTTAAAGATCTGCTTGATTCTAATACAGGTAAATTAAGAGAACCAACGACAAAAAAATTTATTTCTTTAATGGATGCTCTAAACCAGAATATGATAACATTAGAAGGTGCTTCAACTTTAAAAAGTCTGTTAAATATTTCAGTTTTAGTTAAGACTGTGACCAATAAAACAACAAAATTTGTAACTATTTATGAACAGTCTGTTAATTCTGGAACAAAAATAACATTTCAAGAAGCTATGAAAGATGGTCTTATTGATGAAACCAATGGTACATTTAGAGAACCAAAATCTGGTAAAATTATATCTCTGGAAGAAGCAATTAATAGTGGACTTCTAGGATTAACTTCTGAATGGCCAAGTTCTCCAGAAACTGATTATGCACAGAACAGAACAAAACAGACTCTAGAATTTACTTTTCAGATTCCTTCACATGATACTGAAAAACTGTTGAAAAGTAAACAAGAAACAGTTACATCTATCAAAGATGAATCTTTTTCGTTTGAGAGGATGAGCAGTCCAAAACAAGTTACTGAAAGTAAAATATTTAAGGAAGAATTATTTAAAAATTTAGCAAGGACAGAACTAAATTCTATTAGTACTAATGGATATCAGGAATATAAATCTCTTATGAATGAATATGAGCAACAGGTAGACGTACCATCTGGAGGTTGGTTTCTAAAAGAAGTAATAGAAAATGGGATGTTTGATTGTGAAACAGGTCTCTTTAGTATTCTTGGTACTGACAGATTAGTTTCTTTTGAAGAAACAATAAAAATGGAAATAATAAATCCTAATTCAGTCAATGTTGTTGATCCTACAACTAAAACTGTTATTCCTGTGATTAAATCATTAGAGAAAAATATTTTGGATTCTACAGGACATTACGTTGATGAGAAAAATGGCACTAAAATATCGATGAAGAAAGGAATTGGACAAAAATTAATTTTTCTTGAAGACAGAATGGAAGTTGATGCCTTAATAGAAAAAAGGAAGTTAAATATCACTGCTTCATCAAAAGAAGTTTTTCATGAAACAGGAAGATTAGGAACTCATGAAAAACCAGGGGAAACAAAGCTGCTGTTTTCTGAAATAACAAGTTTTCCAAAAGTTAGCACTTCTGATAAAATGGTGTCAACTACTGCAAATGAAATTATAAGAATAGCTTCAGATATATATTATGATCCAACTTCTGGAAAAGTCATTAATTCTACCACAGGGAAGAGTTCTGATATTGTCACTGCTGTTAAATCTAAAGAAGTTGAATCAAATCAACTTAGAGTGAAAGACATTAATACTGGGAATATGTTAGTCTATGAAGAAGCAATCGACATAGGTCTAATAAATGAAGAAACTAATGAATATGTAAACTATAAAACTGGAGAATCAATATTAATATCTGAAGCTATGAAAAATGGATTAGTGTATTTTTTAACTTCAAATGTTGATTCAAAGGATGATCAAATTGTTGTTCCTATGATTATAGAAGAAAATCAAGAACATTTAAAAAGTATTCATCATGACAAATTAGAAACAGGAAAGTTTCAAGTAATTTCATCAAAAGACAATTCAAGTAAATTAAATTTGGATAATGATAATAAAGAAAATCAATTTAAGACTGAAAACATAACACCAAAAACAAGAGAATTTGTTGAACCACGATTTGAAGTAACATTTGGTAAGGCTAAATCAGTTGAGTCTCCTAAACAGGCTTCAGTCTTACAAAAAATTAGGAAAAAAAGTGTAAAACCAAAGGAAGCAGTAAAACAAGGATTAGTCGATGAAACTACAGGAGAAGTATTAAATGATTTAGGAAATTTGAAAACTTCTGATGGCAAACAGTTATCATTAAAAGAAGCAGTAAAGTCAAATTTAATTGATGGGAATACAGGTGCTGTTGTTGATCCAAAACGTAATGTAAAATTAACTATACAAGAAGCTCTTGATCTTGAAATTCTGGATCCTGAAAATGGAAACATTATGCTGCCTGTAGGTAGATCATTAACTCTTCCAGAAACAGCAACTCAGGGATTGATTCAGCCAGAATCATTGAAAATTATACATCCAGAAATTGGCACAGTTTTAACCATACAAGATGCCATTATCTGTGATATTATCAATCCATTCGCTACTGTTTCTGAACCACAAAGCAGAAGCAAAATAACATTACAAGAAGCAGTGAATAAAGGAATTGTAGATTCTATAACAGCTGAAATTCATTTACCAACTGGAACAATAAGTATAGTTGATGCTACGAAAGATATGTTAGATTTTTATTTTCCTGCAAGTGAAACTAGTAAAATGCCTTTGTTAGGATTGACATTTCCTGTTGCTTTGCAACATAAACTAATAGATACAAAAACCAAACAGTTTACACATCCAGTTACTAATGAACAGCTCTATATTGGAGATGCTATAGATGCTGGTTTGATAATGACTGTTCCCATTCTTCCACTTGCTGATAGCATTAATGTTATAGAAGCTTTAGATAAAAATTTAATAGATCCAATTTCTCTAACAATGATTCATCCGAAAAGTGGACAAAATATTCCAATAAATAATGCAGTTGAATCAGGTTTACTTCAAATAACTGCTTACCCATTTATAAGGCCACTTACATTCAGACAGGCTTTTGAAAAAAATTTACTTAATTTATCAGAATGTAAATATACTGATGAAAAAACAGGAGAATTGATACTAATATCTGAAGCAATTGTTAAAGGATGTTTAATTTCAGATGATAGCAAATTCAAAGGGAAATATTCTTTAAGTGAATCATTTAATTTATTGTATGATGATAAGCATAATATGTTTAGAAATCCTCAAACTAGTGAAATAGTTATGTTTGAAAATCTTCTAAGAGAAAATTTAATTGATCTTGATTGTATGATATATAATACATCAACTGGTGAAATTATGACAACTCTTAAAGCATTAGAAAATGGAAAATTTGATATTAAAACTCTAAATTATATCGATTTTGATCCATATAAAAAAGTTCCAATAAAGGACGCATTAAAAATGGGAATGATAGCAGTTATTGATCTCTCAGGATTAGCTAGCACCGAGACAATGAAAGTTTCAAATGATTTGCAAAACAGAATAATCTCTCCTAGTCATTTGGAAGAAGTGCCTTCAAAACTTCAATTGCTTGCTCCATCATTAATTGGACAGCATATTAACTTGAGAAAATTAATTGAATTGCAAATTATAAATCCACAGAAGTGTTTATTAGTCTTGCAAAAGGAAAATAAGAAGCTGACTGTTGATGTGGCTCTAAAAAATGGGATTGCAGTTTTAGATGATGTAGTAAAAGTATATAGTTTTACAGAATTAATACTTATCAGATCTCAAATTCTTCAGGAAAGAAATGCAATTATTGAATTACTTGATCAAGGTTTTTATAATAAAAGTTCATCAGTATTTGTAAATCCTCAAACTGGAGAAATGATAAGTTTTTGTGAACTTGTAAGTAGCGGCATATTAAATGCTGAAAAGATAGAAGTTAAAAATTTACAATCAGGTCAATTTATATCACTTCTGGAAGCTTTTCACAAATTAATTATAGATAGAAAAACAGGACAAATGACAGATCCAAATACTGGAGAAAAAGTAACGTTTATTGAAGCAGTTGCATTAGGTTGGATTAAAGCTTCAGAAGAAAGTAAAGAAGTTACTTCATTTATCAAATCATTAACACTTCAGAAAGCAATAGAGAATAAGTTATTTGATATAGATATTGTCACTTTTAAACATCCAATAACTGGAGAATTTATGGAATTTTTTGAAGCATTAAAAGCAGGATTTATAGATATGACATCAATTGATGTTTATGATCCTAAACTGAAGGATCTCTTAACTTTAAAAGAATCAATAGATTCTGGCTTGGTCGACTTGACAAATAATATTTACATCAATCCCATTACAAGTCAAGAATTAACATTAGAGACAGCATTTAAGAAAGGCTTAATTGTGATACATCGCCATCCATTTTCATTAGAAGCAATCATTAGAAATAATTGTTACAATCCTAATACTGGTATGATTGAAGATCCAATCACAAAACAAAGTCACAATATTGATAATGCAGTAAAGAAAGGATTAGTTGATGCTTTTATGACAGAAATAAAAGATACAAAAGCAGATAATATAATTTCATTGGATGAGGCTTTAGAAACTCATCTAATTATTTCTAAATCAGGTAAATTGAAAGACACAGCTAAAAATAGTCAATATACTTTAGATGTTGCTTTACAAAAAGGACTAATTATGACAAATCAAATTCAATTAACACTTTTAGATGCAATAAATAAGGGTCTTTACAATCCATCTACTGGTTTGTTTTTAAATCCTGCAACAGGAGAAGCAATTACACTAGCAGAAAGCATAAAAATTGGATTTATTGATGGTGATTCAGCTAAAGTTAAAAATGTTAAACAAGGAAATTTAGTTACATTAGAAAAAGCTATATTAACAGGCTTATTAGATGCCAAGCAGGGTCTTTTAAAATATCCTCAAGTCATGACATTAGATATTGCATTGTTAAAAGGCTTCCTTGTAACTACAAGGCAACCATGGTCTCTTCAAGAGGCACTTGAACATCAGCTGTATAATTCAGAAACTGGACTTATGATTGATTATGTAAATGGGAAAAAAATAACATTAGAAGAATGCATATTACAGGGATATATCAATAAGAATGCATTGACAGTTAAAGATCCAAGATCAGACAATATATTGACATTACTTGAATCTATTCAGGTTGGAATTATTGATCCAAAATTGGGTATTGCTATAGATCCAAGACATGGATCAGAAATGAATTTCTATGATGCAGTAGACAGAGGATTGATTTTATCTGCAAAACGAAGATATTCCCTTCCAGAAGCAATTTACAAAGGATTTTACGATTCAGAAACTGGATTTTTTATTAATCCATCATCTCAGGAAAAGATGTTAACAGAAAAAGCTATTAGAAGTGGTTTAATAGATCCTAATTCTACTCTTGTAATAAATGAGAGTGATGGAACACTACTTACATTTAATCAAGCAGTTCAACAAAATATAATTGATACTGTAGATGGAAAATTTATTTCAAACAGAATGGGAAAGAAGTTCAACTTTCAGGATGCTTTTGATAGAGGACTATTGATTGACTTGAGAAGACCATTATCTTTAAAAGATGCACTACTAAAAGGTCTGCATGATGAAAGAAATGGTAAATTTCTTAATCCTGATACAGGAAAATATATAACTTTGAAAGAAGCTCTTGAAATAAATTTAATAGATGCTGAATCTGTTCATGTTAAAGATACTAAAAGTGGTTTTCTAAAGAAAATATCTCTTTTTACTGCAATAGAGAATGGTATGATAAACAATGAAACAGGAAAACTTGTACTTCAAGATAAAACTGAAGTGTCGTTGCCAATTGCTTTTGATTTAGGTTTGATAATTGAAAGCCAAATGGCAATATCCTTACAAAAAGCAATAAAACAAGGATTATATATAGAAGAAACTGGAAAGTTTACAGATCCTAATACTGGACAAAATATTACTTTACATGAAGCTGTTAGACGCTTTGTAATTAATCCTTCTTTACCTTGTTATTGGGATCCTTTATCTGAAAGAATTCTTTTATTAGTAGAAACAATTAGAGCAGGAATTATAGATCGAAGAGAAGGAACATTTCAAGAACCTAATAGTAATCAGTGCATACCTCTTAATGTAGCTTTGGAACGTGGATTTATAATAGACATTGAAAATCCATTTAGTTTATGTGAAGCTGTAACTGTTGGTTTGTATAATCCAGTAAATGGAAAACTAGTACATCCCACTAATGGAAGATATTTAACACTTGAAGAAGCAATACTAGAAAATGTTATTGATTTAAAAACATCATATGTGAAAAATAAACAAACTAATCGTTATATGTTATTATCTGCAGCCATTGATTCTAAACTTATTGATGCAGAACTTGGAAAATACATTGTTCCAAACTCTTCTCAAATGCTATCTTTTAATGAAGCTGTACAAGAGGGTTTGATTATCAAGTGCAAGAAACCTATGGATATAGATGAAGTATTTAAAATGAAGCTATTTGATGTAACGACAGGAAAGTTTATTGATCCAGAAATTGGTGATAAACTTGATTTAAGTCAAGCTATTGAGCAAGGTTTAATTGAACCATCTACTGCATCTGTTAGAAATGCATTTACTGGTCAATTACAGTCAATTAGAAGTGCTATAGAAGATGGGATTATTAATGTTTCTTCAGGTACAATTATTGATGAACGAAATGATAAGACAATATCACTATTACAAGCATATGAAAGTGGATTAATTATTAAAACTGAGAAGCCAGTTTCATTTCAACAAGCTTTAAAACATGGTTCTATTGATTTCAGTAAAGGAACTTTTAAGGATCCTAAAACTATGATTGAGTATACTTTAGAAGAAGCAATAAAGAATGAATTAATAGATCCTGAATCTGCTGTCATTAAAGATCCAACAACAGGAAGATTTAAAACTTTAAAGAATGCAATTAAAGAAAATATTATTGATATTAAAAGAAAAGTTATGATACATCCATTTCATGGAAAAGCTCAAAGTTTAACAATCATGTTTGATCAGGGAACACTAATATTTCTTCATGAGCCATTAAGTTTTGATCAGGCAATTGAAAAAGGCTTTCTAAATACAATTACAGGACAGTTTAAAAATCAGGAATTAAATGAGCCCTTAAGTTTAAAAGAAGCTATAGTATTAGGTTACATTGATTCAGATACAGTTCTTGTAAAAGATACAAAATCAAGAAAAATATTGAAGTTTCCAGAAGCTTTTGATCTGAATATTATCGATCCAGAGAAAGGAACTGTTTTAAATGCAGTTACTAATCAGTTATTGACAATAAATGATGCTTTAAGTAATGGTTTAATTCTAACATTTAAGAGACCATTAACATTATTGGAAGCATTGGAATATAAACTATATAATTCACAGACTGGTTTATTTCTTAACCCATATAATGAACTTACATTAACATTTCAAAAAGCAATTGCATCAAATCTTATTGATCCTACAACAACTCGAATACGTGATGCTCATAGTGGAGAAATAATGACAATTCATCAAGCTCTTGAATCTGGTTTACTAGATGGTGAAGCTGGCTGTTTGATAAATTCCCACACAAGAAAGCGTATTAATCTGCTTCACGCTCTACGTGATGGTCTACTGATTGCGGCAGAAAAAAGGGTAAGGATTCAGGAGATTCTGTATTGCATGGTAAAATTTATTCTGCTGCAGTATTTCCTAATGTATTTATATATATATATATAAATATTGTTAATTTTTAACCCTTAAAAAGATGATATTAAAATTTGTAATGTGAAAATTTGTTATTTGTGAATTATGATTTTTTCAAGAATTATTATTAATTAATTAATTATTTATTTATTTATTTAATTTTGTTTATTTATTTATTTATTATTTACTTTACTAATAATGCATGAAAGATTAAACTTTCATTAACAAAAATTGATCCTTGGCTTCATACGAAAATGGTGGTAGTTGGAATTTCAGAATCTAGTAAAATTTGTTTTTTTAGTCAGAAGCATGCAGTTTGCTAAAGCTTTGTGAAGGTATTGCTGGTTTTATGCAGTTTGCCTGTTAAAAAATTTATGGTATTACTATTTTGCATTTGTTAATTGTTTGTTTATGCTATTTGTAACAACTTTTATGCTGTGAATTTTTTGTTATTTGTTTTTTGTGCATGAAACAATCTTAAAATGTATTATATAATCATTTTTATTATAATTTTTAAAATTTTTTATTGAGGTAAGTATATATTAATATTTTATATTGAATATTTTAAATCTGCTTTCAAAATTCATATTGGATAATATTTACATAGGAGCTATTTAAGTAATTGTTTTCTATTTTTATATTTTTTCCTATTAGATTGCTGTAGAAGAAAAATATAAGTTATGTGGAGATAGTATTTCCAGACTGTTTTCTTGGGTTGAGAACACTGAACTTCAGCTGGCAGATTTAGGCCTTGTTAAAGAAACAACTGAAGAACTACATCATCAAATCAATAATGCAAAGGTTGTTAATAATTTTTGAAATTATATTTTGAATGAATTTATCATAATTTTTTTTAAGATAATAGCAATACTTAAAAATGTTTTAATATTATGTTGCACTCTAATATATAATATAATAATAATATAAGAATATGCAAAAGATAGCTACTTTTATTTCTGTGACATGTTTAAATCAGTAAAATGTTTTCACTAATTACCTTTTATTATTAATCATATTTTAATGATAAAAGTTTCTTTTAAACTTTTAAAATGAAAGTTTAAGATGAAATTTTATCAGTTATAAAGACAATAATTATTTAGTGATATTAATTATTTATTTATGTGCTCTTTAATATGCTAATGTGTAATATATTTTAATTTATTTTGTAAACAAATTTTAATTTTTTAGGCTCTTAGAGATGATATTGAAGAACATCAAAAACCAATTTTAATTTGTTTGGATCAAGTATCTCAAGTAATAGAACAAGGTCAAGAATTATTGAGCAAAGAAGAAATTTATCAACTTCAAAAAGATTCAGATTTGTTAAAGAGACGTTACGATGCCTTATGCATTCAAAGTGAGAAATTATTGAGGCGTCTTAGTGCAGCTTTGGATGAATTACATAAATTTTCAGTAAGCAAATTAAATTTTGAATTTGCAATTTATCTGAATTTATTTCAAGTGTTGTAAAATATGTTGTTATTTTACTCTTTATTAGGCTGAACTTCACAGTTTTAGTATCTGGTTAACTGAAGCAAACACTTTACTTATTGATAATGAGCGAAGTCTAGGGGATCTTCAACATTTGAGACATAATGCCAATGCATATAAAGTAAATAGAGTTATTATTTATTAATAATCAATTTTATTGTTTTTATAATTTAGAATATTTTCATTTATTTATTTTTTTCTTTATTCAGTAAATGTTTTTATTGTAATTCTTATGCATTTGTTAGCTTAAATTTTTTCTTGCTTCTTAAGTCATGTTAGTATTCAATGCTTTAATTGGTGTCTACACATAAACATAAAATAGTTTGTAATAATCATTTTATTTTTTCAGTTGTTTAAAAGCTATAAAACTTTATGAAAAACATTGACATTTTTCTTGGTCAATAAAATCTTTCCATAAAACAGTACAGTATATAAGAGAGAGAAAAATATACTGAAAGTTTTTTTACCACATGAAATACATTTTGAACTTTCTACTTATTCTATTTAAATTGTAATCATTTTTTTCTATATTAAGTTTTGTTTCTATATCATTTTTTCTGTTAAGTTTCTAATCTAAACATAATTTTAAAGAAACTTTAAAATGTTTGTTTAATAAAATTACTTTCTGGATTTGAAGATTTAGTTACATTATGGTAGATTAGATCCAATAGAATATTTTTACTTTGCAGTTACATAAACAATGTTTTATATAATATCTAACAATTAGTCTCGCAATAGCATAAAACAAATAAATTTATATGAAATTGGTCCAGTTATTTTATTTCATAAAAATTCAATTTAAACAATTAATTTTATGTATTTGCATTATGTAACATGATTAGTTATTGAATGAGATATTTTTAAAAAATTATGTAAAGTAAATATCTTGTATTTATACATTAAAGATAAAATGTTTTAATATATAAAGATAAAATTGAAGTTTTTTAATTCAAACATTCACTATATAATTCAAGAGGTCAACTTATTTATTTCTGATTAAACATTTTTGAGGCTTTTTCATATCATCATCAAATCAAACACTTAACAAATTTAAACACAGAACAGACTAAGAAATTCCAATGACGAGAAACAACTTGAACATTAATTTTGAACTAATTTTGATGAAATCAATAATTTTAAGAAATGAATATTATTAGTTTGAACAAATAAAATTCAAAAAATTGTTTAAAATTTGAATGATATATTTTTACAGAAAATTTCTTTAAAATCATTATATAAAAAGTGATTAAGATATTCCTTTGTAATGATATGTAATATTTATCAAAATACCTTGCCTGAATTATAAAAACATATATATTTTCTTTTCAGACTTTTGCCAGTGATGTTATTGCACATCAAGCTGATCTACGTTTCATAACAATGGCTGCACAAAAATTTTTAGATGAATCTAAGGTATATTACATTTCATACAATTTTTATTTTTTTATAATCTTTTAAAATCAAATAAAATGGAATTCAGTTAATGTAATTACGTATTAAATTTAGTGAAATCAATCATAATTAGTACAAATTAAAATGATGTAATTTATATAATTGTGAAGAAAACAATAAATCATGTTGAGATGGATAATGTGCATCTGCAAATATCTGAACATAAAATTTGTGTTTATTATAAATGTAAATTTTAAATGTTTATTATAATATACATCTTTGAGATATATTATTATAATGTTTGCTTATCTCAAGAATTTTCAGTAATAGCTTTAAAATTTTTCAAAATGATTGATAGTCTTTACTTAAAATATTAAGTTTTTCTATTTAAAATCATAGTTTTAAAAAAACCTTAATGTAGTACAGTATTTCATTAAATAGAACATGCTCAGCAAAATATTTAACAATAACCAAACACCTTTATCGTTGCCAAGAAAGTTTATTTAAAACAAACGACCTATTCCATAGGCCATCATCAGGTTGAAAATGGACAATTGGAAGATTTCGTTCCACAAGATCGAATACAAATATTTAAAAAAAAAACTGACAATGGATTAAAAAATAATAATATACTAGTATTGTATAAAAATATATATAATGAAAACAAAGAATAAAATAAAAATAAACTCAGAAATACTACTAAATATAAGTATCAACTAATACAATAAAATAAAATTAATGTGTAAATTATGAGTTCCTGGAAGTATATTATTAAAAAATCTACCAGGAACTCATAATTTACATCAGGGGTGTCCAACCTTTTTGTTTCTCTGGGCCGCATTGGAAGAAGTCAAGGAGTTTTGGGCCACAAGTATATATTATATATACTTCTGGCCCAATATACAAGTATATTTAAGGATTAACACGTCTAGATTGTAATAATAAGTAATAAAACTTTATCACGAAAAGGGATATTTTAAAAAATTACTTTTACATTTTAAATTCTTAATAAATTCTTAAATACTTTTACATTTTAAATTCATTTATTATAAAAGAGACAAATGAAAATTTATTTGAAAAACACAAATATTTATTTTATTTGGATCTCTAATTAATAAAAAGCGACGAAACACTATTTTAAAGTGCATTTTTATTCAACTAATATATTTATAAATAATATGTACCCCAAAAAATAGCCAAAGCGCCAAATGATATTTTTTACGTCAAACTAAAAAAAGTAGCCACATTTGGCGCAATGTAGCCAAATCTTGCAACGATGGAAGGAATACTAAATAAAGCTGGAGTTGTGACTCAAAGGATTATAGACCCAAATGCGAAAAAAGAAGAGAAAGGACAAAAGATAAAGAAGTGAGAAAGATTGGAAAATTAAGACTCAATATTTGCCTAACAGAAGAACTATTTAACCTTTCTGACAACTTTTTATCTTTTGTCCTTTCTCTCCTTTCACCAAATTTGGGTCTATAANAGGCGAGGAATTTTTCAAGGAGATTCCTTGAGTCCTCTCTGGTTCTGCCTAGCCCTGAATCCATTATCCAACATGTTAAACAACACGCATTATGGCTACAATATCAGACATGAAAAAACAACACAGTTTACACTCTCACATCTCATGTACATGGACGACATAAAACTTTATGCATCCACACAAAAACAACTTCATCAACTCCTACAAATCACACATTCATACACTAAGGACATACAAATGGAGTTTGGCTTAGACAAATGCAAAACACTTCACATTATTGAACAATAATGTTGATGGCCTATGGAATAGGTCGAAAACATTTGTTTTAAATAAACTTTCTTGGCAACAATAAAGGTGTTTGGTTATTGTTGTACAGTATTTCATTTCATTTAACTTAAAAATATTTTTAATTTTAAAATTAATTTTATTAATTCTTATTACAGTTAATCTTTTGTCTTTTAAATAAAAATATGAGTAATTATTGATCTAAAAATTTTAATTTAAGTAGAATAATTATAAAAATTTTAATTACTGTTTTACATTTTTAGGATTATCTTCGAGGTTTGAATGACTTCAGAATAAATCTTCCTCATCGTTTACATCACATAGAACCAATAGAAAGTGACATAAAGATGAAAGTTCAGGATATTACAACAACTTATCATAATTTATTAAATCGTGTTAACAAATTAAGTGATAAATTTGCAGGGTTAACTAGTAAACAGTTTCATTATCTTGAATGTTCAGAAAAAGCAATCAATTGGTTAAGTGATGTTCAGAAAACTGCTAGGACTTTACTAGAAGAACCAGTTGCTGCTGAACCAAAAGCTGTCCAAGACCAAGTTGATCGCCTTAAAGCATTAAGTACTGATGTTGTTGGCCAGGCTCGATTAATTGAAAATACAAAACAAGCATCTAAAGTTTTACTAGATAGTTTAGAAGGTGTTTCTGTTAACTATTCGGATAAAAAAGCAATCGAAGATACAGTATCCAATTTAGAAAAAGGATATAATCAGTTAATGTCTGCAATCAATGATAAAAGCAATGAATTGCAAACTGCACTTGTTCATTCTCAGGATGTTCAGGATGGTTTAGATCGTATACTTCGTTGGTTAGATGAAGCAGAAAACATTCAGAGAAATCAAAGTAAATCCATAAGTCTTGTTAGAGAAAAGCTTGATGATCAGGTATAAATTCTAATTAATGTCTTATCATTGTAGCTTTATTTATTATATAATAAAAATTGCATGATTTTTAAAATTTGTTTTAATTTATCATTTGTAGATTCAAGACCATAGAATGTTACAAACTGATATTGACAGACATAAGCCAACCATTGATGCACTAAATGTATCTTCTCAGGACTTACTAAATAATTCAAATTCTCGTTTAGCTAAAAAAGTAGAAATGAAAATGAAGGATGTTAATAGTCGTTTTGAGAAATTATGTGATAAAAGTAGGAAACGTGGAGACATTTTGGATGAAGTAAGACTAGCTTTAAAAAAATTATTATTGAAAATGATGTATTTATAATAATGTTTTAAATTTTAAATTTTAATTTATTTACTTATTTAGGTTTCATCTTCATTAGAAATTTTTGAAATGAAAGTTTTTAAATTTGAGGAATGGCTATGTTCAATGATGAGTTTTATTGATGGTCGTGATATTACTCATAGGAGTGTTGACAGCTTTGAAAGAATTATCGAAGATGTCATGAATCAACGAAATTCTAAAATAAATGAATATGAAGAAACAGTGAAAATGGGAAAGACACTTTTAGCAAAAATTGATGTTACTGATACATCTTATGTACGAGACAAATTAAAACATCTTGAACAACAGTGGAAAGAGCTTTCAGATGCTTTATTAGACAAGCAGAAATTGGAAAAAACACGATTAGAACAGTTATCTGCATATGAGGCACTAAGGGCTAAAGTTATAGAATGGCTTAGCAACATGGAAGCTAGAGTAGAAAATTTAGAACCTGTTGCAATGGATAAAGATACTTTACGTAAACAAGCTCTGGAAATTAAGGTATATAATAATTTATAACTTTTAAGAAACAAATATTGAACAATTGTTTAATATATGATATTATAAATATTAATAGTTGATAGTTTCATACTTCAATAGCTTATAAAATTCTTCTAGAAATTATGATTAGTATTTCCAGTTTATTTCTATGATATGTCTTTTATTTATATAAATCAATAAATGAAAAATTTGATTAATTTAAATGTTACATATATCTATGTTAACAAATTGAAAATCTATATCATTATTCATTACTAATTATATTTAAAATATTAGAATGTAATAAAGATGATAGAGTTCACATCTGTATAATAATTCACAGAGATATGGAAATAATGCTTTTGAGTGCAACTAAATAAATATTTAGAAAAACATTTTACACAATTAAAATTGAAACATTTATTATGTCAAGTGCTTTACCAACTTTAAATTTAACTATTTTCAGGCTAATTATATTCAATGAAAATAGAATTGAACGTAATTTTTTTAATATATAAATTTTAAATAATGGCATTACATGTATAACATTTATAAACAATAAAAGTATTTTAAAAATATTTAATAACGAGGTTGGAGTATTGAAATATAGAATTAGGACAAAATTATTATTATTATAGTTGTTTTAAATCAAAGATAGAAAACAATAATAATAATTTTTCAATTAGAATAAAGAAAAAATGAAATTCATATCAAAATCAGAATTATGATTTGAGAATTTGTTACTGAAAGTATTTCAATCAGTTATTCATCCATCCATAAATTGTTATAGTATTAATAAATTGTATTATTTATTATACAATCTTTAAACTAAGACAATTTTAAACTTTTACATGAGAGAATTGTTTAGAAAATATTTCAGTATTATTAAAAATATTATTTCAAAAATAATTTAACCAAGTATTATTACTGCTGAAATTTATAATTACAGCCATTGATTAAAGAACATGCTGAATATGCATCAACTATTGATAAAGTCAACCAATTAGGAAATGCTTATGATTCTATAATGCGTGCTGATAGTCCACATCGTGCTAGAAGTCCAACAAAAAAACAGTCTCCTTCACCATCAAGCCCTACCAGACGATCGCCATCCAGTAAGTAAACATTATTACAGTATATCTAATAATCATAAAATAAATAAATTAAAATAGCTTTAACAATACTAAAACTAATTAATCAATTTTGATAAAAGTTAAAATCTTCAATTAAAAAAACATGAACTTATTATTTTCAGAATAAAATAAAATATAAATATAAACTATTAATATTTTTGTATAAAATTTAAAATATATTTGATTTAATTCAAATCAAACACATATGATTCAAATCTGTATTTCAGAACTTCATCCTAATGAAATCAAAACAATAAAGGCAAAAGTACTTAAATTTTTATGTTGCATTACTATAATCTTATTCAACATAAAGTGGGAATTATTAATATAAAGCAAAATAGAGTATGTGTACTTACTCCATCACAAAAAAGTTTGTATTTCTATTAGTTTTTCAGCTGGAGTAAATGCATATGGTGTACTTCGCTGTATTATTTTTTTAAATAAATTATATGATGTTAAATTTGTAAATTTATGCAATATCTATATATTTCCAAATTTATGGTGTTCAAGATAAGTATAAATTAACATCTGTATCAATCAAAATATCTATATGGAATATTTAAAATTGAAAATATAAATGTGTTATAATCAGATGAAATATGCATATTCAAGAGATGGGTAATTATTTCTTGATTAAAAAAAATATTAAAAAAAACTGAAAGTAAAATTGCAGGTAACCAAATAAATACCAGTCAAACGACTGTTTTCTTGATAATAATCAAGTAATTCTATCACTTTTTGTGCACTGTATCTTACTTTTTCTACTATGTGGTGATAGTTATATATAATAAAAGTTTCAAGATGTTGTTTTAAGCTTATTTAATAAATTTAAAAATTAAGGAAAATCAAATTCTATATATGAATGCTTTAATATACCTGTAATTAATATATTTACTCAAGGAACCTACACATAAAACCAACCTGATAAACTTTTAATAATCAAATGAACAGCCGTTAATGTAGCTTAATAAGAATCCTATTCATTTGATTATCAAGGAGTCTACTTAGATTTAGTTCTATTGTTTTAATAAATTAGAAATTAATATACTTTTTATTTTTAAGCCTGTTTATAAGAAAAGAAAAAGAATATACTTTTCATTTTCCATTCAGTTTAACATCCATAAATTTATATTCTAATATTTGAAATTAAAAAATGGAAGTTTATATTAATGAAGAAGTATTAATTTTTACAACTCAAAGTAAAAACATTGAAATTTTAATGCATTTATATAAAAACATTTATATTCTTTATCTTTCATATTCAAAAAAATTGAAGTAAAAATAAAAAAATCAAAAACTTTAGCAAAAATGAAAAATATTTAATGGTAAACAAACATATTCAATAAGTTTAGCTATCATCATTATGATAGTTAACTTTCAAAAGATGATGACAGCTAAAGTTATTGAAAATGTTTGTTTACCATTAATTATTTTTCATTTTTGCTGGAGTTCTTGGTTTTTTTAGTTTTTTCATCTTTTCTTTATTATCAACATTATTATCCAGTTTCTGCTTTGTTTGTATGTTCAAAAAATTGTTCATAGATTATAAATATCCATTATACATTAAAACAGTATGCCATTCACCTTATCTATTTGGAGCTACAAAGAATAGAATAAAAACATAATGTATGAAATAAAAATATAAGTATTTATTTTTAAAGAAATATAATGCTATAAAATTAGAAGTATATTTAATGTTTTAAATATTTTTTTTATGAAGATAAGTTGCTGAAGATATTGACTATTAAATTTGCTTTATAGAATGATGTGATTATTTTAATTATATGATAGAAGCATGAATGATAATGATAAATTTTTATTTTTTATTTATTGGGTAAAATATAAATATATTAAATATTATATTTAAAGTCAAGTTTAATTTTTGATAATTGAAAAACATTAAATACAATTTAAAAATATAGTATTGCAATTTTTATTTGTGCATGTAGTGTTTGTTGCTTTATATTCAATATTTTATCTGTAATTACTGAACATTTTTAATTTGTTTTTAAAAATTTTTTTATAACAATAAAAGTTTAAATTTTAAATATATTTTTTTTTATCATATTTTATATTATTTACAGTTATTTTTATTGATATTTGTTGTTATTTTTTTTAATTAAAATGCATGGCAGGAAAGAAATATTTTTTTTCCTTAAATTTCTCTTAAAAATATCTAAAATACATATTACGATCACACTTTTTTGACTTTCTTCTAATAATTTATACAAGCTCTATCAACTCATTCTGCCATTGTAGGGATATGGAGATCACCTGATAGCAAGACAATTGCTACTACCCCTCTTTCCAGTGGATCCAGTGGATTTGGGAGTAGACCTAACTCTGTTGACAACCTAGGTAATTTGGAAGGTAAGCACATTTGCCTTCAAAACAAAAAGAAAAAAATTCTAAAATAATAATAAAAATATTTCTTTCCCCCTGCATTTACTAATTAAGCATTTAAATTTGATTTAAGTGAAAAATATTAATTACATGTTTAATATGTAAACTGATAACATTGCATGTGTAATAAAATTTTTTGGAAATTTAACAATTTGTTGTATTAATTTTCAAATTTAATTATATTATATATGAATTTGTCCATATTATAAGTGATATCCTAGATGAAAAAGCAATTATCTTTTTATTTGTCAGTTTATTCTGAATCCTTTTTGTATTTTATATAATATATATAGTTGTTCACTCTTGATAATTATTAGTTGAAAATTTTACTAACATATAACTTTTGTAAAGAATAAATCATTAATTATAACTTTTAGTTTCTTGCCATTGACTTCAGTAATTAAAATTAGAAAAATTTATCATTTTCTCAATAGTTTAAATCAAATTATTTCTATGATAATTTTGTCATATAAAACATAATAAACATAAATTTCAAATGAAAATGACAACAATAATATAGTTTAGTTTAAGTTATGTCAATTAGATTAATCCTCTGATATTATATATAATTCTCTGAATCATTGACATAATGACTGTTTCGATGATCCAAATATTTATTCTCTTTACTTAGAACTTACATAAATGGAACACCATTTTCAAGCAGAAACTAATTTTAGAGTTTTATGCAACTTTATTAATAGTAATTTGATAAATTTGTCATTGAAAGTGAGCAAAATTATTATCTCTTAGTAGGTTTAATACACTGGTAATATAAATTAATAATTTAATCATTAAAGTTATTACATTAGTATTATTATATTAGTAAAATTGAACAAGTTAGTTATTTAGTATATATGTAAAGTAATTGTTCTTCTTGTTCAAATGTCTCTTTAATTAGTCTGTACTGTAAATTATACAGTGGTTCTCAACCAGTATATCACAAACTTTTTATTGGCATACTATAAAGTTTCAAAATATTTTAAAATGTTGATTTTGTCTACTTTTTATATTGTTATTTTATATGAAAAATTGCATGTATTCAATTTTGTATTTTGTTTATATGTATATGCCACCAAAAATTTTGAGTATATCATTAGTCTCAAAAAATTGAGAACAACTATTTGAAACACTCTGTTTGCTTGTAGTTAGTAGATACATAAACAGAGAAAAAATTTATTTTTTTATCAATATGTAAAGTATATTATCAAACTTTTTACCTTACCACTGGAAAACTTTTTATTTTAACCTTTATGAAATGATGTACCCAACAAACTGATGACCAGTGTGCATAGAAAAAACAATGTATTTTCTATGTCACTGGTCATCGGTTTGTTGACTATACCCTGGTGTTGTGTGTGGTTCTTTATGAAATGTTTTTTGGCCCTATTTATGAACCATCTTCAGGTTTTTTTCTTTTGTTTTAGAAAAATTCTATTTTTATTTCTTTTAAAATCAAATTTTGGAATAATGAATTTTTTACAATTGATCATACATCTTGGTTGGAAATGTCTCCACATTTCCAATGAATGCATAAATGTTAGGGACATAGAGATATTTCTGACAGCATGAAAATATGCCATCAAAAAAGGAATTTAGAACAAATTAAAATGAAAATAAAATGTAAGCATCTAATTCTGCCAAGATACATGATCAATTGTAAAATTTTGATATTCCAAATTTGATTTTGAAAGCATTAAAAATTGGATTTTTCTGAAATGAAAGAAAACCTGAATAAATAGGATCAAAAAATGTTTCATAAAGGTTAAAATAAGAAGCTTTCCAGATGAAAAATGAAAAATTTGATACTGTAGTGTAAGATGGTAAAGTTTATTGATAATATGAATATACTATATAGCACTGACACTAATTTTTTTAAACCAAATTTTTAAGGAGTTCACTCCTTAAAAGTTTGTTTTCTAGCATGAAAGCTCTTCAGTTTACATTATGGAATTGAATAATATGAATGATAATATGAATATGTTAGTTATATTATCATGCTAAAAGAAATTTCATTAATATATAATTTAATTTGTAAAATTTTTAACATTATTTTAAATGAAAAATATATAATTATAAAAAATTTGATAACATTTTTAATAATACTGCAATTTTAATTCATCATCCAGTGCTATACAAGATTCTAAACTGAGTCTGTTAAATGAATTTGCAAAAATTATTGAATTGATTTCTGTTTTGACATTGCAATATTTATAACACTTTAAAAATCTTAATTTAACAACATTTTATAACTGTTATGTTTATAAACAAATAATAATGCTCATAACTATTAAAATTAAATTGTGTTTGGGATTGTTTTTATGCTGCTTAAAAGGACTGATGTCTCTAACAAACTTTGTTTATTACTTCAATAATCAGTTTTTACTAATTTATTTTATTGTTAATATCGTTCTATTCAAAATTTTACAGTAACGTCTAAAAATTGTTATTTTGAAAAACTGTTATTCCCCAATTAAATCACTTCAAATTATTATGTAGCTGCTGCATAGATGATATGAACAATAACAATGGAATTGTCAAATAATTTTGTGTTATTAAAACTTCAGTTTTAAATAAAACATATTTTAAATTAATTTTAAATGTATCGTTATATAAATGAACAAAAATTATTATTTTAAATTCTTTTCTGATAAAAAATGATAATGTTTGTCATTAAATATATTTCAAAAATTTCTGAAGAATTAATTTATTACTTATTGCATGATTTTAAACACGTGAAAATGAAATTATTATTTTAAAAAAATTGCTTAAAATTTGTATAAAATATATTATATTAATAAATACATAATTAAAAATTGAATAGAAAAAAATTATACAATATAATTTCTACATGAACATTTATGGCTTTTAAGAATGCAAATACTCTAAGCATATCCCCAGAATAAAAATAATCCTATCAATAAATGAATTAGTATTTAAATATGAACATTAGCTTATTTTATATTTATAATTTTTATTGTAAAGCAGTTTTATGATATATTTATATAATTATTGGAAGTGTTTATAATTTGTATATTAAAAATTAGCAGTTAATATTGTACAGAAATTTTGAACTAATTATTGTTTTTCTACAACTTTTTAAATTTTTTTTAAAATGTCAATATTAAATTTCAAAATATGAAAATCAGAAATAATAATAAATAAAATATAACTAATAATAATAATTTTTACAAAATGTCTATAATATTAATTCTAAAAATATTAATAAATTTCTAAATAACTTTTTAAATAAAAAGTTTTTTTATTTTTTAATTTAAGAAGTGGAATTTGATTTTGATTACTTTTTATTTCATAACATTAGAAAATAAATATGTTTAATTTGTAGTTGGGCATGAACTTGGAACATTTTTTCAATTTAAATATATTTAAACTTTGAAAATTAAATTTATGGTAGTTATTATTTGAAAAAAATAACATTTAAAATAGCAATTTATATATAGTTAGGAAGCTTTGATATGTATATAAAGTGAAGAAATTGAACAAAAATATTATTATTTCTTCTTTCTTTCTTTATACGGTGTGTATGTATATATATAGCAAGTGCTATATTAGTGATATTAGTGAAATGCTGGCTGTAAAGGTACGTGTGTGTGTGGGGGGGGGAAGATTTGAAGAGGACTTTATGTTGAAAGCATATAGGATTTTAATCAAAAGACTTGCAGAATTGATTGAGGCATTTATTTATATCAAATCACATAATATTTTTACTCATAGAGCCATGTTGGTTTCATGTGAGTGTCATTGGTGATAAGGCAGACATTCCACCTGAACTCAGTTTCTTGCCAAACTTGAAACAGCATATCTATTGTCACTTCAATAACTGTGATGGTAAGTTGAGTTTTGAACTCAACAAGATTTGCTGTCAAGGACAGACCTAGACATTTAATGAAACCACAGAAAAAATTGACAGGTGTCAAATCTGGAAAATGAGGTGGCCATGTCTCTGCTCAACCAATTCACCATATCTGGATGTGCTGGCAAATTTTTTCATTCCACAGTTAACTGATGATGTCATGGAAGGATGCATGTATTTTCAGCAAGGTGGTGTATCACTGCACTACCATAGTGAGGTTTGGAATTTCCTCAATAAACATTTCTCAGGTCCATGGATTGGTTTGAGAGAAATGATTAGATTATTAATTTCTGAAAATAATGTTCAAGAGGATAAGAATTTTAGATATCATCAATGAAAAAAAATGTAATCATTGTAAATATTGATTGTATAAAGTAAATGAATATTTATATATGATGATTAGAAGTAAATGTTAATGATTTTTGCTTCATTGAGAATCAAAAAATTAATTTTATTAATACAGTAGAACCTCAAAAACTCGGCTCTCGATAACCCGGCACTCCGGATAACTCGGCCACACCCTGGCAGGGCAAAAAAATCCTTAGTTAATTAATTTTCATTATAGACAGCTTTATAAAAGTATAAAAGCTCTCATAAAGTANGATAATGATGCTTATGAGGACAAAGAACACAGATATGTAATTGGTTATCTTGTAATTGTTACAGTACTAAGCTGCACTTTTCTGTAGAATAGTAATTACTAAAAAAAGTTTCATTATTGCATTAGTTGTAAGCAAGTTTTGTATTTCTTTAATTATTAATCTTTTCTAGACACTATAAGTTTTCATTTTTAATTTTAATCTTTTACTAAATGTAGATTTCCAACTTAGTCAGAAACTTCATCTTTATTTTTATTTGAAAGTAAAAATGTTTTTCATAAAGTGTTTGTTTTATAAATTTAGTATTCTATTTGTTAAATCATTTATTTTTGTTTTTATTTTTATAGATTTAACACCAATTCAACAGCAGTTATCTGAGATTAATCATAGATATAGCTTACTTGGTGTTAAATTAAGTGATCGCCATCAAGAAGTTACAGATGTTACTGAAGAGATTAGAATTCATTTAGATATGTTAAAAGCACTTTTGTCTTTCATACAAGCTAAAGAGAAACAAATACCTAAAGATATGTTACCATTGTCTAGAGATTTAGCTGAAAGACAGATGGTAGAACTAAAGGTCAGTAGTAGAAACTTTTTGTGCATTTTTATATTATATATTACTATTGCTCATGTTATTGTTTATTAGATAATCCAAGAAGAAATACAAGAAAAGCAACATGATATGGATCGTGTGAAAAATCAAGCAAATGATCTCTTAAGAAAAAAGCCAAATGCTCTTGGTGCAAACAATTTACAGCAAGAAGTTAATGAACTTGGTAAGAAAATATAAAAGACATAAATTTCATAAATTATTATTTTGTATTTTTACTTTTCTAGAATTCTATCTCATTTAACTGTACAGAATATAAACTGCATTTTGTAAAGTTTGAGAGAATGCAGACTGCAAATTATATTGTTTGGGCTGTAATTTGAAAAAATTGTAGACCTATAAATTCTCACTGTCATTAGTTGTTTGTCTGTCTCTTTTTGTAATCTCAAGAATGGTGTTTGATAGATGTACGAGGGCTGTTCAAAAAGTATCGGACCTTTGGTCGGCAAAAATACATTTATTGATTTTGAGGTACAATACCCTAATCCCCTTCAAAGTAGTTTCCTTGGTAATGTATACACTTCTCCCAGCGTTCCTGCCATTGCTGGAAACACTGCTGGAATGCATCTTTTGGAATGGCCATCAGCCGGTCCATCGCATTCTGCATGATGTCTTCTCTCGACTAAATTCGGGTTCCTTTTAGCGGCATTTTCAGCTTGGGAAATAGCCAAAAGTCATACGGAGCCATGTGGGGAGTGTACGGAGCGTGACGAACCACAGGAGTGTTGTGTTTGGCGATGAAAGTCCGAATCAGATGCGCAGAATGGGTGGATGCGTTATCACAATGGAGCTGGCAAGTTTTGATCGACCACAGATCCGATCGTTTGTGTCGCACAACATCGAAAAGACAACGAAGGATCTCCTGGTAGTACTCCTTTGCGATGGTTTGGTCTCGTGGTGCATACTCACAATACACCACCCCATGAGAGTCGAAAAACTGTCAACATGACCTTGATATTGCTGCGGACTTGCCGCGCTTTTTTTTTTTTTTTTTGCCTCAAGGATCGTCCCCGAAAGCCTGCTGAATCTTGCAAATTGTTTACGCTTGGGTATCGCCAAGCTTTTTGGCAAAATTTGATGTAATATCACTGCTCACGTTGTTTAGTCATTTTCCAACTTAGTGGAATCCAGCGAGAGCTCACTCATAGGCCAACTGCCAACGACTGACGCTTCCTGCAGGCAGGAAAAAATTCAGAGCTGTGCATGACTGTCCCCTCCACAACTCCATCAAAAGAGGCCTGCCGCGCATCATTGGTTTACGTGGAAAAAATAAAAGTCCGATACTTTTTGAACAGACCTTGTAAGTCAAGACCAAATATGGAAAGTTTAGAGACAAGAGGCCCAAATTAACTATATACAAACTTCTAGTTTAGACCAGAAGTCTCTCATGAATTCATTCAAAAATTTTCCCTGGAATGGAGTTACATAGATTACTGCATGACTGTTGTTATCAGGAAAAGTATGATGTATAGGGGCAAGACACTACTAATTTAAGATGGAGAGCATATATTTCTAATTAAATAAATTAAGAATATAATTAAAAATTTGCAGCCTAGCATTGTGACAATGTCACAATAAATAATTGCTCATTCTAAATTAACTCTTTAAATATTCATATACATTTTAAAAATAATGAAATTAAATATAAAAAAAATTATATTTATTTCAGATTAAGAAAATACAAATTAAAAATAATATATAAATTTTGAATATAAGATTATAAAAGAAAGTGTAATGGAAATTTTTGAGTANAATAATTTAATATAATAATATAATAATTATAAATGTATATGTATATATTAAATTTTTTATTAATAGATAATAATATTTTTCTAGGATCAAAATGGTCACAGATTCAGTCACTCATCAAAAACAAATTAAACTTTTTACAAGAATTAAAGGAATTTCAGGAAACAAATGATTTACTTATTAATTGGTTATCACAGAAAGAAAAAATGTTTCACGTTTTAGGACCAATTGCATCAGATCCCCGAATGGTAACTTCACAAATGCAGCAAGTTCAAGTAAGAATATTTTGAACTATTGTTAAACTAAAAATAAGAGCTATTTTGTACTTAATGATACTAATTTTTTTTCTCTTAATTAATAAAAATTTCTCTGACTACACTGTTTCTAACTAAATTTGGAAAAGTCTTTCAAACTATTCTACACAGTTTTAATTGCATAAAATTGTTATAACTCTTTACACTTTGGAAAGTATCAGATATAAACATATACATAACATATGTTTTTTTCATAATGTTTATCTGGTATCATATCTAAATTTTTTCTTTAATAGAAAAAACATTCAAGAAACAATTATTTTGTTTATGTGTTTATCAAAAAAATTTGATAATGTGGTCTAATAATGTACAGTACATAATAATAATACTTTAGAAGCAATAAAGGAAGCTTTTATTGCTTCTAAAGTATTTTTACAAACATCTTTTATATATGTGAAATTGAATAGAAAATATAGTGTGTTTTATTTTAAATTAGTTGCTTTTTAATATGTACTCTACATTCTTTAATTTAATTTTATTCTTTTTATTTAAAATGTTCATGATTTTATAAATAAGAATTCATATAACATTGTGTAATAAAATATTTAGAAATTAAATTTATCTTCAATATAATGAACATATTTTGATTTATTATAAAAAAGTACATTTATGTAATATTTTGTATAAGTTTGTTTAAAATAAATAAGTTTCATATATTATTTAAACATTGACTTATATTCTCTTAGGTTATGAGAGATGAATTCATTTCACAACAGCCATTATTAAATAGATTTAAGAAATCTGGCCAAAATATTCTTAAATCTATTGATAGCATTTCTCCTGGTTATAAAAAAATTAAAGAACAAATGGATAGTGTCCAAAGTCAGTGGGATGATTTAATTAATCGTCTCAATAACAGAGAGAGGAGCTTAGATGCAGCAAGTGGTGCAACTAAAAATTTCCATGATAATTTGAATAAATTACAAGATAGTCTACAACAAATTAGTGATAAATTTGATATGTTATCAGAAACTGGGTCAGATTCAGGAGAACAACTAGAAAAGTTAAAGGTCAGACTATTTACAGAATAAATGATATAATGTTGTTAAAAGAATTACAGTGCTAATGTTACTTTTATCTGCAGAATCTAGAAGATGATCTAGATAAACAACGACCATTGCTTGCAGATGCAGAAAGTGTATGTGAACAATTATGTGACATATTAAGTGATTCTGCATCCAAAAATGAAATTACAACCAAATTGAATTCATTAGAAAAGCAGTATAATAATTTAAGTAGAAAAATCAGTAAGTTTTATATTTATTATAATTTATAATTATTAAGATGTAATCTAAGAAAATTCTACTATTTTTCACAAGCTAATCGAAAAGCTGAGTTAGAATCATCATTGAGGGAAGACAAAGAATTTTTTATTTCTTGTGATCATATCCAAGTTTGGTTAAAGGAAAGAGAAAATATATTAAATCAGAATTTTCAAATATCTGCTGATGAAACAATTTTGAAACATCAAGTGCAGGAATTTGAGGTAAAAAAAAATTGCTGATATTATTTAATAATATATTTAAATCTATACAGTTTGCTTTATAAAATAAAAGGAAAGAAAAATTAAAATTAACAGAAATTTTGATTGTTATTAGATGAAAATATGCTTAAATTTATATTAAAGAAAAGTAATTTTTATTTTCTTATTTTCTAAATGCATTTTGAAATTTATAAATATAGTGTTGTATTTAAGTACAAATTTTAATATAATTTATTTTAAATCCAATCTTTTGATATTTCCTTATTAATTATAAACATAAATAAAAATAAATACTATTGAAATGTATTAGAATGAGAATTATGATCAGACTACTAACATACATTTATATATTAAATTAAATATATATAAATAATAGTCAGATTAATTTAGGATATTGGTTAATTAGTTTTTGAGAATATTCTTAATTTAAAACTTAAATTTATACTATCTTAAAATTAATGTTTATATATATCAAAGTAAATTATATGGAGTGATTAAAAAGTAACTTTATGAGGTCCACAGTTCAAAAACCAATTGGATCTGGAGAGAATCATTGGGGTTTAGATCATATTTAAAAACCAAAGCACTATTAAATGTAACTCCAATATAGTTAGTTAGTAATGATCCAGATTGACAACATGAATGGTTAGAATAATGCACAAGTCATGACATAGCATTTTCAAATGATGACAAGGTTAGAAAAATAATCTCATGAAGAAGTCTTAGCAGTCATTTAATTTTTGTGGGTCAAAAAGATATATGTATTTACTCTCAAACTATGTTAGTGTATTCTTTATACCACATGTAAATACCATGTTTTAAGTTTTATATTAAAAATATTTGTCAGTGTTATTGGCTTTGTAAAGATACTTCTTGATTTTCTTACACAAAATTGATACTTTATTAATATTAAAAATATATTGTATGTGTTATTCTTGTATGCAGCTAAAATTATATGATAATATAATGAGTGCATCATCAGTACTATTCTAGAACCTAGTCTTGTATTTATTTATTCTAGAAATTCCAGAATTCTGAATACTTAACTAGCCCAGAATTCTCTGCATATGGTTTAAGAACATATAATGTATCAAAATAATGTAAAAATATTTCTGAAATTTCTACTTTTTTCTAGATTACTTATAAAGAGGTGTTGAATAAAGAACATGAAGTTCACTTAATGTTAAGTAGAGGAGCAGACATGATGAATAAAATGAATCGTAAATCTGATACTTTACAATTACAAAATAAACTTGATTCAATTAAGCGTCAATGGGATAAAATTAGAAAATCAGCTACTGATAGGTATGTTATNTTAAATATATATAAATAATAGTCAGATTAATTTAGGATATTGGTTAATTAGTTTTTGAGAATATTCTTAATTTAAAACTTAAATTTATACTATCTTAAAATTAATGTTTATATATATCAAAGTAAATTATATGGAGTGATTAAAAAGTAACTTTATGAGGTCCACAGTTCAAAAACCAATTGGATCTGGAGAGAATCATTGGGGTTTAGATCATATTTAAAAACCAAAGCACTATTAAATGTAACTCTAATATAGTTAGTTAGTAATGATCCAGATTGACAACATGAATGGTTAGAATAATGCACAAGTCATGACATAGCATTTTCAAATGATGACAAGGTTAGAAAAATAATCTCATGAAGAAGTCTTAGCAGTCATTTAATTTTTGTGGGTCAAAAAGATATATGTATTTACTCTCAAACTATGTTAGTGTATTCTTTATACCACATGTAAATACCATGTTTTAAGTTTTATATTAAAAATATTTGTCAGTGTTATTGGCTTTGTAAAGATACTTCTTGATTTTCTTACACAAAATTGATACTTTATTAATATTAAAAATATATTGTATGTGTTATTCTTGTATGCAGCTAAAATTATATGATAATATAATGAGTGCATCATCAGTACTATTCTAGAACCTAGTCTTGTATTTATTTATTCTAGAAATTCCAGAATTCTGAATACTTAACTAGCCCAGAATTCTCTGCATATGGTTTAAGAACATATAATGTATCAAAATAATGTAAAAATATTTCTGAAATTTCTACTTTTTTCTAGATTACTTATAAAGAGGTGTTGAATAAAGAACATGAAGTTCACTTAATGTTAAGTAGAGGAGCAGACATGATGAATAAAATGAATCGTAAATCTGATACTTTACAATTACAAAATAAACTTGATTCAATTAAGCGTCAATGGGATAAAATTAGAAAATCAGCTACTGATAGGTATGTTGTTTAAATAATTTAATTTACAATCATTTTTAAACTTTATTTGTTTTGTAGTTTTAAAAAATGAATATAGTTTATTTCATTAATTTATAGAAAAAAGTTATTTTATGGGTTAAAAAGTAGATAAATGTATTTATTATTTTATAAAGAATTTACATAACTGGAAAAAATATATAAAATATAATTATAATTACTATGTGACTAGTTAAATATATTTTCAGTTCATGTTAAAAATTAAATAGTTCAAATCATCAAATAATATTGCATTTAAATCTACCAAACATAGCAAATGAAATAAATGTTTTAATAGATTAAAAATATATTTTAAAAAAATATAGTTTAGGTTACATTTATAGCTATTTTTATTCCATTTATTAGTAATTTTTTTTAAATTTAATTTTTATCAAAATTTTTATATTAGCAGAATACAAAATTTATTATCTATATCAGTATGATATTTATGGTAATGTATTAAAGAAACAAGTTCTAAATTATTATTTACCAATAAATTTTGATAGATTTTTGCATTTTATTTTGAGTTTATTTAATTGGAAGTGTCCAAATGATAGCCAAAATATGAGTGAACCATTTCCAAATTGGAATCTGTTGCTTTCAGAAGATAATTGCTAATTTCTAATTTTTATTTTCATGTATATTTCTACCAAAATTTAACCTGAAAAATATAATAATTGTAGCATAACAAATATATCCAGTTATTTTTTTATTCATTGGATACTAGATATAGATGATTCTATCCAACTTAATGTATCAAAATGTATTGAACAGAACAAGTTTTCTGACTTGTTTCTGTTTAAGTTTGACGTATAGAATTAACTCTTTACTAACTTTGTGAAATGAATATATACATTTTACTCAGAAAAAATATTTTTATTTTGTCTTTATTATCATTATTAATATCAAATTCAAATTCAGCATGTTATTTCATATATTCTCATTTTTATAGAGACCTATATTATTGAAATTACAATAATTTAAAAAAATTTTAATGTTTCTAATGATATAGAATTAGTTACTATTCTGCTATAATCTATTTGTAAAGTTGTAATAATGCTGATAATTCAGAAATTAATATTATATTGGTATTACATGAATGGAATAATATGCAATTTTATTTTTTCACATGAGTAAAAAAATGAGACTGAAATGCAGATTGTGGAAAAAACTTATCAATAAAATTATAACAATAATTATAGAAAGATAAAATTATTTTATTTTGTAATTTTAAAATACTAAACTATTATTGAATGTAGTTCTTTACCGTATTTTATGGACTATAAGATGCTACGGACTTTAAGACGCACCTTAATTTTTAAGCAATTTTTTAAAAAAATAACATTTTTACCATTTTTACTGCCTAAATTCAATCCTTTTATACGGATTGAAGCAAATGCTGATCCACCAATCAACGCTTAGTAGCGCTATCAGACGTCCGCTGATCGTACTATAGTCGCACGATGATCGCTGGCCAATCTGTGGTCGTGGATTCAGAATCACCAGTCGTCTTGTGATCTGAGTTTCTATGGCAACAACCGTTGCTCGTTTGAAAAGAGAAAAAGCGTAGGAATCGTACGTCCACACGATTATATCCCGACAACCCGCAACTCATGTTCGTTGCATTGGTGCACTGCTGCTGCCAGTTGAATTCAATGTTGCCAGATAGAGATAGGCTTCTTGCGACATCAAATATATGGCATTTTTAAGACGTGGGAATTTTAAATCAAACACTGGACATTTTTATATTAATTTAGAGTATAAGACACACCTGAATTTTGGAGGCAATTTTTCAAAGAAAAAAAAGTGCATCTTATAGTCTGTAAAATACAGTATAAGTAAAAATAATAAATACAACTAACCTGATAGTTATTACAAATACCAAACAAACAGCCAGATTCTTTATTGGGCTGTAAGGCCAATAAAAAATCAGGCTAAATAATTACAAGAGATGATGGGTGGCCCTGGGTCTCCTTCAAATTTGCTAAGGAGGCTTAGGCCCACCATCTCTTGTAATTATTTATAGCCTTATAGTCAATAAAGAATACAGCTGTTTGTTTTGGTATTTAAAAATAAATGAAATGCCATTGTTACACTTTTGACACAAAATATTATTTCATGTCAAAAGTGTAACAAATTTCATCTACAAATGCAGATGTTGGCTGAATTTTGCAAATTTGAATGAGATAAAGACTGTGTAAAGGAAAAGTAGTTGCAGATAATATTCATTCATTATTCATATAATGGATAACATCACATGTTCATCTGTGATGTTATTTATTATTTCATTTTTTAGACTGTTTCTCAAAATGATTTTATTATAAACAAATGGAAACTGTTTACATCCAAACAGTTTTAATCTGCTGTTCAATATTCATATTTTGATATTTTTATAAATAATTTCATATATGGTATGGAAATTTTGGTCTCTCTACTTCTAGAATAAAGTTGTGTATGGTACTATTTCAATTTTTCACACATTTTAATTTTTTCACCAATTTAACCTGTATATTTAATATAGATAATTATAATAATAAATTTGAGATATATTTACTTTATATGAATTTTAACTAAAGTATTTATCATAATTTTTAGGCATACCAGACTTCAACATTGTTCTGAAAACTGCAGAAAATATTATGCTGCTTTAAAAGTATTTATTCCATGGTTACAGCAAAGTGAAGACAAACTCAACTCTTTAAAGCCAATTAGTTTTAAACGTGTTGAACTTGATAAGCAAATTAAAGAAATTCAGGTAAAAATTAGTCAAACTTTAGTTTATATATATAATTATAACTAGAAAATTCACACACATAAGTGTTTCCAAATAGCGAAACCATCGACAAAGCATGTTTGTAAAACGCAGGATATTTATCCTTGTCCAAATACGTTTCATAGAACTCTTCTAAACCTTTTTAACTCTTCTAATGTTCATTTGGTGATATGTACAATAAAGTTAACATTTATGTTCATTTGAACTAGCTCTGTGGGCCACAACACGACTCCCGGAGAACTGCATGCGGCCCGCGGGCCTCATGTTGCCACCCCTGGTTTAAACCATAAGTGCATTAATAATATAATAATTAAATTATGCAAACAATATAAAATTAAATATTTTTAATTTGAACACCAGAAAACATATATATATATTCTTTTATTTTGTATTTTTAAAGCTTATATATATAAACTTTGAATACTTAAAAATTCAAATTAACTGTATTTTAAATTTCAAGACAAATAGCACCAAATGTAAATCCCCTTAGAAACTGGATGCATTTAATATTAAAACTTCAAAACAAACCTTAAATTTAGTATTGAATAAACATAATTTATTGACAGAACATTTTCTACTTTTTTTAAAGATAGAAAGACTTTTTTTGGAGTTTTAATAACAGCAAGTTTGATTTATTTGATAATTGTAGTTATTAAATGTTATTAGTTAGTTAATAACATTTAATAACTATATTATTTATATAAAATGTGTATCTAAGAATCACTATATTGTAAAATTACAAAGTTTAATAACTGTTAAATAATTAAAACTTTTTGAAGAATAAGTATTAATATAACTTTTTTCATTTAGGCTTTTAAAAATGATATATCAAAACATAGTCAAGAATTTGATAGTCTTTATCACTTGGGAGAATCAGTAATTTCCTGCTGTGATATTGACAAAGAACCTGTACGTGAAGGAATTAATCAAATTAAAAAGAGATGGGACAGAATGAATCAGGGTAAAAGTTTGGACTTATAAAACTGTTTATTAAAAATTTTACATTATTAAGATAATGCTTATTACAGGAATATATGAAAGAGCTCAATCATTAGATGATATTTCTCAGAATTTAGTAGATTATCAGGATAAGGCACGAGATGTCCAACATGCCTTACAACGATTAGAAGACAAACTGGCTTCTCATGATGGATTAGGAGATGCTTCTAGAGATCCTAAGTTATTGGACAGAATAAAAGTAATTTCTAATTGTTATATAGTATTTAAAAAGTCTTATTTTAATGTAGTTCTAAGTTAATTGAGGCTTTACTTATGCATCACTACTTCAGTATATGTTTCTTAAAAAACTGATGATAGATATTTTTAACTTGGTAACAAATTTCTATAAGTATGCTTTTTAAAACAAATGTTATGTTTTTTTCTTTCAAATACTTTTTAAATGAAGAAAGTTTAACTATATCTAAATTAAACTCTTGTTATTTGAAATTCTATAATGTTCTATGGTATAAATTACCATAATACATTAAAGTATGTGTGTGATTATTTTTTACTGCTGAAAGTTAGGACTGTACATAACTTTTTATCATGAAAATCTTGATTTCTAATTTTAAAATTCTTTATTGGACTGCTGTAGTTTTTAAATTGTAGTTTTTTCTATCCTTTGTTAATCTCAAGAACAGTTAGATATACAAAAATAGAGATCTGATATGGAAAGCATAGGAGCTGTAGGCCCAGCTAACTACATATGAACTTCTGGTCCAAACTGAAAGTCAAGTGATATTTTTAAAATTAAAAGATGATTAAAAATTGCAGCTGGCATTGTGACAATGAATAATTGCTCATAATATATACAATACCTTCTAAATGCTATAATCAGAATGGATATTAGTTGTTTGTAGTGTGAAGCAGGTTATCAAAATTTTGTGTATATTAATGTACATTTGTTCAGTTGTGACACAAGTTAAACAAACTTTCATTATTATAATATATAATTATATATTTTTATCATAAGTAGTTTTAAATGTTCATTAAAAACAAATAACAAGATCATTAATGAATAATTAATATGTTAGATCACTTTTTAAGAAGCATAATAATTTTTTTATATTTTAAAGATTAGTAAGTTTAAGCATAAACTTAGAAATTATTAATTTTTAAAAATAAACTTACATAAACAATATATATAAAATGAAAGTTAAAATGAAATTCATCATATATTTCAGTTTTAAAGATGTAACATTGTTTGAATTTATGCTATCTTTGATTGACTTCTACTTTTTCTTTATAAATTCATTAATAATGCATTTATTAGGCTGATTTTAAATTTTATAAATAAATTTATTTGTATATAAAAGTATATTAATACTGTGAACTACCGGGAGGGTGTAGGTCTCCCGATCCGGCAACAGGTTGTTAAACCTTCTCACTGTCAGGATGGATGAAAGTTTATCCCTTTCCCGCTGTAACGGGATTTTATGTTTCGGGTCGAGTGGCGGAGGGAGGAGTGCTGTCGGTAAGAAGACAGGCGATACACGAGTAAAAGAGGACACCAATTTAACAAGATAACAACAATTTATTAGCTACATAGATATTACAATAACTAATTTCAAGGGAAATATATGAGTCCCTTAAATGCGAAGGGTCGAGAGAGAGTTCACAAAAATTTGTTCCATACCTTTTTATGTCTTTTAATATTTTTGAGGAAAAAGATTATGATATCTAACGGGTTGGTAGGATAAGGATAATAATTTTGCAGGACACAATATCGATAGGACACAGTATATCAGTCGGACACAATATTCGTAGGACACAGTATTAAAGTGACAGCAGATGAACGACTCTCCCGAGAGGGGGAAGCAAGGGGTTTTTATAGTTTCGTCGTGGGAGAATGGTCATGTGACCAATTGTTGTGAGGTAAAAGGTACGCGGATGGGTCAAAGTTGTTCCCAGGCCCATGCTAACTATCAACTTTGGAGTTGGAATGTGGGATTAGTTTCGAAATGGACGGATGTTTACTTTGAACGAAAGGGGAGATCGGAATTTTTCCCTTTTTTTAAGTTAGGTTTTAGTTTAGGGTTTAAAGGAAAATTTAATTGGGGTTTAGAAAAATGCGGGATATTAATCGGAAAATTTGGTAAAAATTCCGGATTTCACAATACATTTATTAATTCTTTACGTGTTTTGAACTTAGTTACTTCACAAAACAATATTTTGTCATAAAACATGATTTTTCCAAAAAAATCGTCAAGAAAATTTTCAAATGAATAAATGTCTTTTAATGGTAGTTCGTCTTAATTTATAACAGTTTTATTAACAGAAATATAGATATTAATAAGCTGATTTTTGATAGATCAAATTGTATATTTCAAATTCAACTTCTAATAAAATATTTATAAATAAACAATTAAATTTTAATTATTAAAGTATATTAAATATTAAATAAATAACTATTTAATTAGTATGTTAATATTTTGCATCATTTCTCTTAATTTATTTGTTCTCTTCAAATATCAAATATTTATTTATTCTTAAAAGTTTATTAATTATTCATTTTTAAGGAAGACATAATGTTAATTTTTTATACATATATATGTATGAACGAATAAACAGCTACCATCACAGATATTTGAAAGAATTAATTTTTTTATTATATACTTTTTCAGACGATGCTATCAGATGCTAATGCTCTTAAAAAACAGTTGGATCAGTTACATGTTTATGCAGACAAGTTAATTTCAAATGCAAAGTCTAAATCAGATACCAGTCACATATTGGATGAAATTGAAGCTTTAGAAAAGCGTCATCGTAAATTAACACAGAATCTTGAAAATCGCTGTGATGATTTGAAATCTGCTTCTGAAATAGTATCGCATTTTATGGTGAGTAAATAAAACAGTTCTAATTATTAATTGCATCATTTAAAATTTTTGTTAAAATTTTATACAACAATGTACCGGTATTTTTATTTATTTTCTACATATTTCAAATAAATAAAAATAGTGTAATGTACATTGTTTACACATTGCACATTGTATAAAAAGTGTAACTTTAAATGCAATGTAATGTTGGTCAGACAGCTGAACTGTAAGATGATTGATCATAGAGTTAATCCACCATTATGGGAATTCAGATTAAGAGTCCCATGATTTATCATAGCTATCCATGATAAATTATGAGAGTAATATAATAAGGATTGGATAGATAGTTGGAAAATCATTTCTGAACTTCTCATCCATGCAGTTTATAATCAATTTTTAGTACAGTTCTATAATTTTGTGTAATAATCTATTAAATAGTCTATTATAATAATTGTTTTTTAAAAAAATGTTTAATTTTTTATTTTTATTTATTTAAGGACAAAGTAAAATCTGTTCTACATGATTTAAGTGATCTAGAAGAAAAATTAGACAACATGAGTCCAATTGCAAGAGATATAAGAACAGTCACTGCTCAAATTAATGAAATGAAGGTAAAAAATAAATATAAATTTAAATATTACATATTATATTACATATAATATATAAATATAGGGTTTTGAAATAAGTGATAGAATGTTGAATTGAAATAAAATGAAAACCACAAAACAAAATATGCTACTAATTGTTTTATTTATAGTATATGTAGTGGTATTACACATGAAAAAATTAATATAATTTAAATGGCTCCAAAATTGCATTTGACAGTGAATATGATGAACCCAATTTTTGATGACCTGGCACATAAATCAGGCTTTATCTCTCCAATAACACAAATGATATTCACTTTAAGGAATCAATAGTTTGTGGCTTGTTGGAATAAACAAGGGATTTAATGTTCTACCATAAAAAGTAATTCAGTAGAGTTAAGTTGCAAGTTTATGGCAGCCAGTTAACAGCTACATTTCTTGAAATAATCCTGTCACTGAACTTAAACTCCTGACATCAATAATACAATAATTTCAACAGAAGTTAATTTTTGACTTCAACAGTACAATCATATTATGAGTTCCATTAGCTGGTTACATTGATCATAGAGCAAGTGAAGTGCACAAAATGTTGACTGAATTGAACACGAATTTTGATAATAACTTTTAATAATTTCAACACATTGAGGAACTTTAAATCTTTTCAGGATGATTTTCCAAACACTACAGAACAGATATTTAAATTGCTCCAACAATCATATTGTGCCTGTGACAATTTAAAGTTCTATAGCTTTTAATGAAGAACCCTGTATAAAGATAATTAGATTATGTAAATTAAAATTTTTGAAGATATAAAGTATAAATATGTTATATTTTAATGTATTAATTTTAATTTAAAAAAATAATTTGAAAGATAGTTATTACACAGAAGATATTTAGTTACCTGGGCTTTAATATATTAAAACTTTTGGCTTTTATTTTTAACATTTTTTTCATTTATGATAAGAATAAATTACTATTTAAAATTATGTATTCTTATCATAAATAATCTAAAGCAATAATACACTATTAATTTGAGGTGGAGAGCATATATTTTAAATTAAATAAATGTACATAACATAAAACACAAAATAAGAGAGATTTGCATTTTTGTAAAATCAGAAATATGATTGATTAAATAAAATAGCTAATAATTACTATCTAATAAGCAAAAGAGAAATTTTGTTTGTGACAGTGTTTTATCTGTGCAGGTATCATTGAATTTTGTCTTCTTTTCTCTTTAGATTTTCTGGAAATTTATTTTTATTTTGATTTATATACTTTCCTATAAATCCTTCCCATCATATTGTACAGAAAAATTTGTGAAAACCCAGAATTTTGTGGGTTTTCACAAAATTCTTTCAAATGACCATAAAAATTCATTTTATCAAAGAAATTATGACATTAGTAAGAACACATATTCCAAACAAGGATGCACTACTGGCTAAAATCAGCCATGTATTATCAGATGATATCCTACTACTTAATCAGTGTCTCTTTGCCTGATTACTAGTAATTTAGTTTACCATTTCTAAGGGAAGAACTTAATGTCATGTTAATATTTTAAGAGTATTTAAAAAATCTTATTAATATTATTTTTCATCTACTTTTGATATTTCTTTAAAATATAATTAATCTTCTTGAAATATATTATCTTAAAACATTTTATTGCACTTAATTAATTGTTGTTGTGATTGCTCTACTAAGAATTGCTTTCTTCATTATTTCAGAGAAATTTTTAACTTTGACTCTCTCTATCACTTTTCTGCTCCAATTCCAGCATGAGATCATAGGGATTGTTATTAATATTATCAATCTATCCTACAATTCTTTGCTCATTCCTTGCTTTAACCTTGACAAATATTTCTATAAAATACATTAGGGTGAGTCTTTACAAAGATACACAAGTAAAACAATATTTATTTTATTAAGAGGGAATCTAAAGAGAAACAATGAATTTACTAAACTTGAACAACACCTTAAATACTCTTTTCAGCAAGACTTTAATTTATTTAAACAAACCCCTTCTCCAAACCTTTAAACAAACAAGATTTTAATTTATTTTAGACCTTTGAAAAAAGGTTGAAAATGTTCATTTAAATAAATTAGTCTTTCTGAAAAGAGTATTTTAAGTGTTGGTCAAGCTAAATTCATTTTAACTTATTTGGATGTGTTTTTTGTTATGAGTTTACAAAAGCTGTGACAGAAGCAATTTTTTAATACTGGCCTATATAGTCATTATCTACTACATATACCAATGTTTAACAAAACTGTGTGTAGTTTTCAAATGTTTTTCATTGTTGAATTGTTCAATGTTATTTAAGATAATCCAAGTATCACTAAGTACAGTACATTGGCTAGTTATTAAATAATTATTTAAATTTAGTAACAAATAAAACTTATTCATAAAGAATTTTTTTTCTTTACATTTGAATTGATCACTCTATTGCTTTTGAGTATTTTAAATAGAGAATTTCACTTGTGTAAATTTTTTTAACCCTGTCCTGCGGACATTTAGGACTTTTAGCAGTATGAAGTGAGGGATTGGGTCTGACATTATTGAATAGTGTTTTTTCCCTCATTTTAAGCAGATTTTAAGTGAGAATATGATTTTTAAATTGAAAAACAGTTGACTTTAAAAAACAGTTTACATTTAAAATTTATGTTTATTACTTCACATTGATAATTTTTTCTTACCCTACAGTACAATTTGCATTTGTACTGATGTGATTCAGGTTTCTGTTTAGTTTCTATATCATATTTTTCTAGAATATTCTATACCATAGTAAAATATCTATTTAGTTCTTGAGTATTGGAACATCGAGTCACCAGTACAATTGATTTTTAAATTTAAGGAGAATAATTTTCAGTTAAAACTTAAATAATTTTACTATAATGAAACAAACCATAATTATAAATTAGATTTTTAAAAATTCTTTACGTCATAATAATTATGAAAAAAACAATGTACTGTATATACATTCTCCTCAGGAAAGTTTTTTCTATTTATATAGGTCAAGAAGAAGATTATTTTAATTAATGATTTCCATTTTACACGATGACAAAATAATCTGACACTATCATTCTTTTAAACTATTATTTATAGGATTTGTCATATGGAATTCTATTTGTCTGGTTTGTTGACAGGTGATATTTTTGTCTAAAACCATCTGTTAGCAGACAAATCAACTTTCATCTGACATGCTGCCAAATACATTACTATAAAAGTAATGTATTTGGCAGCTGGTTAGATTGAATGTTTATATTAAAATATTTAACATTGAAAATTAAATTCATTGTTTTATATAAACAAACATCAGATTGAAGTTGATAAGTAAATCATTAGAATAAATGATTTTATAGATTTAAGTGTAATTTTTTTTAATATTTAATTATAATTTTTTCTGTGTGTAAATGCAATTTCATCAAAAAGTATTGTAAGTATATTTTGATTGTTAAAATTGTATAAAATGTAGCATTATTACTATATTTATTGTATTATATTACATTATATATTATTATAAAATATTGTATTAACTATTTAGTGCTTTAAGAAAATATTCATTCTTTAGTGCACAGTTAAAATAATCAAACAAATGATCTAATGTAAATCAATCTTTACTTTAAAAAGCAAAATTAATTACATGATAAGAAATGATTTTCTAAAATTAATATCAATCATTTATTGTTACACATGTACACATACATACATGTTAAATATTTTCAAATGTATTTTATTTAAAATTTTATATATAGATGAAGCAATTAACTTGTGTAGTTTTATAATTCTGATTAATATATTTCCAGAAACAAAGAGATTAGACAGAGATCCAGGTATTTTAAGCCAAATATAGACAAAACATAAGGAACTGAGATCTGTCACTCACAAAAGTTTCACACAACATTTTCACTCTGCTTTGTTTAAACAACTGCACTTCAGTCTAGTGATACACATCCATATCTGCACAATTGTGTTGCAGATAATCAGAAAAATTGGATTGTTATGATTGTAAATGCAGGATGGATTAATTGATTTAAAGCATTATTTGACTTGCATAATATGACTCAATTACATGTGCACTTTAAAATATGGTGGTTACATTATCAACAAACTGTTTTATACAAACTTACTAATTACAAAGTTTATATCAAGAATATGAAAATTTGGAATTGAAAACATTGAAGTTATTACAAAAAAAAAAAAGATTAAAAGAAAAGTACTTGCAAATACTTGTTAAACAATTAGGCAGATTACTTCAAAAGTAATGAAAATTGTTGAAAATAGAGTATAAACAATTGGTAATTTGTTTCAAATATATTAAATTGTTTTTAGTAGAACAAATACACTAAATATTAAAGTATCTCAGAGATCATCTTTTTCAGGAGTTTGTTAATCTCACTTGGCACATGTAAGATCTTTTTGAATGCAATGCTTGCAGGCTTTTATGATCACTTTCAGATTGTCTGAGAAGAATTTGGAATTGTCAAATACACATAAATGTTAAGCAGCTGACAATGCAGATTCACATGACTCAATTTCTGCTACTTACTAAATAGGGCTTTTCTATTTCCTATCTAAATGCATTACCAGTTACATTGATAATGAATCTGTAAAATAAGCAAGCATAAGTTATGGATTTGAATACTGCTCTAGGATGATCTTTTCCTTTAGAATTTTCTAAATTATTTATTTAATTAATTAAAAATTAGCATAAATTAGCTCAAAAATTCAACAGTTTAGTTGTAATTAGAAAATAACTGTACATCATAAACTATAAAAAAGTTCATTTTTAACTTTTTTTAAATTTCAATTATAAATAGGATTTCTTTAGAATTTTGGGGAAAAGTCAAGAAGACTTTGTAGATGCAGAACATCAGGGTCATACTATTGTATCTCAGGGTTTTGTTCCAGATCCTAAAGGATGTAAAGATCAGGTAATTGCTATTTATAGAATTAAAATTTNGAGTGGCGGAGGGAGGAGTGCTGTCGGTAAGAAGACAGGCGATACACGAGTAAAAGAGGACACCAATTTAACAAGATAACAACAATTTATTAGCTACATAGATATTACAATAACTAATTTCAAGGGAAATATATGAGTCCCTTAAATGCGAAGGGTCGAGAGAGAGTTCACAAAAATTTGTTCCATACCTTTTTATGTCTTTTAATATTTTTGAGGAAAAAGATTATGATATCTAACGGGTTGGTAGGATAAGGATAATAATTTTGCAGGACACAATATCGATAGGACACAGTATATCAGTCGGACACAATATTCGTAGGACACAGTATTAAAGTGACAGCGGATGAACGACTCTCCCGAGAGGGGGAAGCAAGGGGTTTTTATAGTTTCGTCGTGGGAGAATGGTCATGTGACCAATTGTTGTGAGGTAAAAGGTACGCGGATGGGTCAAAGTTGTTCCCAGGCCCATGCTAACTATCAACTTTGGAGTTGGAATGTGGGATTAGTTTCGAAATGGACGGATGTTTACTTTGAACGAAAGGGGAGATCGGAATTTTTCCCTTTTTTTAAGTTAGGTTTTAGTTTAGGGTTTAAAGGAAAATTTAATTGGGGTTTAGAAAAATGCGGGATATTAATCGGAAAATTTGGTAAAAATTCCGGATTTCACAATACATTTATTAATTCTTTACGTGTTTTGAACTTAGTTACTTCACAAAACAATATTTTGTCATAAAACATGATTTTTCCAAAAAAATCGTCAAGAAAATTTTCAAATGAATAAATGTCTTTTAATGGTAGTTCGTCTTAATTTATAACAGTTTTATTAACAGAAATATAGATATTAATAAGCTGATTTTTGATAGATCAAATTGTATATTTCAAATTCAACTTCTAATAAAATATTTATAAATAAACAATTAAATTTTAATTATTAAAGTATATTAAATATTAAATAAATAACTATTTAATTAGTATGTTAATATTTTGCATCATTTCTCTTAATTTATTTGTTCTCTTCAAATATCAAATATTTATTTATTCTTAAAAGTTTATTAATTATTCATTTTTAAGGAAGACATAATGTTAATTTTTTATACATATATATGTATGAACGAATAAACAGCTACCATCACAGATATTTGAAAGAATTAATTTTTTTATTATATACTTTTTCAGACGATGCTATCAGATGCTAATGCTCTTAAAAAACAGTTGGATCAGTTACATGTTTATGCAGACAAGTTAATTTCAAATGCAAAGTCTAAATCAGATACCAGTCACATATTGGATGAAATTGAAGCTTTAGAAAAGCGTCATCGTAAATTAACACAGAATCTTGAAAATCGCTGTGATGATTTGAAATCTGCTTCTGAAATAGTATCGCATTTTATGGTGAGTAAATAAAACAGTTCTAATTATTAATTGCATCATTTAAAATTTTTGTTAAAATTTTATACAACAATGTACCGGTATTTTTATTTATTTTCTACATATTTCAAATAAATAAAAATAGTGTAATGTACATTGTTTACACATTGCACATTGTATAAAAAGTGTAACTTTAAATGCAATGTAATGTTGGTCAGACAGCTGAACTGTAAGATGATTGATCATAGAGTTAATCCACCATTATGGGAATTCAGATTAAGAGTCCCATGATTTATCATAGCTATCCATGATAAATTATGAGAGTAATATAATAAGGATTGGATAGATAGTTGGAAAATCATTTCTGAACTTCTCATCCATGCAGTTTATAATCAATTTTTAGTACAGTTCTATAATTTTGTGTAATAATCTATTAAATAGTCTATTATAATAATTGTTTTTTAAAAAAATGTTTAATTTTTTATTTTTATTTATTTAAGGACAAAGTAAAATCTGTTCTACATGATTTAAGTGATCTAGAAGAAAAATTAGACAACATGAGTCCAATTGCAAGAGATATAAGAACAGTCACTGCTCAAATTAATGAAATGAAGGTAAAAAATAAATATAAATTTAAATATTACATATTATATTACATATAATATATAAATATAGGGTTTTGAAATAAGTGATAGAATGTTGAATTGAAATAAAATGAAAACCACAAAACAAAATATGCTACTAATTGTTTTATTTATAGTATATGTAGTGGTATTACACATGAAAAAATTAATATAATTTAAATGGCTCCAAAATTGCATTTGACAGTGAATATGATGAACCCAATTTTTGATGACCTGGCACATAAATCAGGCTTTATCTCTCCAATAACACAAATGATATTCACTTTAAGGAATCAATAGTTTGTGGCTTGTTGGAATAAACAAGGGATTTAATGTTCTACCATAAAAAGTAATTCAGTAGAGTTAAGTTGCAAGTTTATGGCAGCCAGTTAACAGCTACATTTCTTGAAATAATCCTGTCACTGAACTTAAACTCCTGACATCAATAATACAATAATTTCAACAGAAGTTAATTTTTGACTTCAACAGTACAATCATATTATGAGTTCCATTAGCTGGTTACATTGATCATAGAGCAAGTGAAGTGCACAAAATGTTGACTGAATTGAACACGAATTTTGATAATAACTTTTAATAATTTCAACACATTGAGGAACTTTAAATCTTTTCAGGATGATTTTCCAAACACTACAGAACAGATATTTAAATTGCTCCAACAATCATATTGTGCCTGTGACAATTTAAAGTTCTATAGCTTTTAATGAAGAACCCTGTATAAAGATAATTAGATTATGTAAATTAAAATTTTTGAAGATATAAAGTATAAATATGTTATATTTTAATGTATTAATTTTAATTTAAAAAAATAATTTGAAAGATAGTTATTACACAGAAGATATTTAGTTACCTGGGCTTTAATATATTAAAACTTTTGGCTTTTATTTTTAACATTTTTTTCATTTATGATAAGAATAAATTACTATTTAAAATTATGTATTCTTATCATAAATAATCTAAAGCAATAATACACTATTAATTTGAGGTGGAGAGCATATATTTTAAATTAAATAAATGTACATAACATAAAACACAAAATAAGAGAGATTTGCATTTTTGTAAAATCAGAAATATGATTGATTAAATAAAATAGCTAATAATTACTATCTAATAAGCAAAAGAGAAATTTTGTTTGTGACAGTGTTTTATCTGTGCAGGTATCATTGAATTTTGTCTTCTTTTCTCTTTAGATTTTCTGGAAATTTATTTTTCTTTTGATTTATATACTTTCCTATAAATCCTTCCCATCATATTGTACAGAAAAATTTGTGAAAACCCAGAATTTTGTGGGTTTTCACAAAATTCTTTCAATTGACCATAAAAATTCATTTTATCAAAGAAATTATGACATTAGTAAGAACACATATTCCAAACAAGGATGCACTACTGGCTAAAATCAGCCATGTATTATCAGATGATATCCTACTACTTAATCAGTGTCTCTTTGCCTGATTACTAGTAATTTAGTTTACCATTTCTAAGGGAAGAACTTAATGTCATGTTAATATTTTAAGAGTATTTAAAAAATCTTATTAATATTATTTTTCATCTACTTTTGATATTTCTTTAAAATATAATTAATCTTCTTGAAATATATTATCTTAAAACATTTTATTGCACTTAATTAATTGTTGTTGTGATTGCTCTACTAAGAATTGCTTTCTTCATTATTTCAGAGAAATTTTTAACTTTGACTCTCTCTATCACTTTTCTGCTCCAATTCCAGCATGAGATCATAGGGATTGTTATTAATATTATCAATCTATCCTACAATTCTTTGCTCATTCCTTGCTTTAACCTTGACAAATATTTCTATAAAATACATTAGGGTGAGTCTTTACAAAGATACACAAGTAAAACAATATTTATTTTATTAAGAGGGAATCTAAAGAGAAACAATGAATTTACTAAACTTGAACAACACCTTAAATACTCTTTTCAGCAAGACTTTAATTTATTTAAACAAACCCCTTCTCCAAACCTTTAAACAAACAAGATTTTAATTTATTTTAGACCTTTGAAAAAAGGTTGAAAATGTTCATTTAAATAAATTAGTCTTTCTGAAAAGAGTATTTTAAGTGTTGGTCAAGCTAAATTCATTTTAACTTATGTGGATGTGTTTTTTGTTATGAGTTTACAAAAGCTGTGACAGAAGCAATTTTTTAATACTGGCCTATATAGTCATTATCTACTACATATACCAATGTTTAACAAAACTGTGTGTAGTTTTCAAATGTTTTTCATTGTTGAATTGTTCAATGTTATTTAAGATAATCCAAGTATCACTAAGTACAGTACATTGGCTAGTTATTAAATAATTATTTAAATTTAGTAACAAATAAAACTTATTCATAAAGAATTTTTTTTCTTTACATTTGAATTGATCACTCTATTGCTTTTGAGTATTTTAAATAGAGAATTTCACTTGTGTAAATTTTTTTAACCCTGTCCTGCGGACATTTAGGACTTTTAGCAGTATGAAGTGAGGGATTGGGTCTGACATTATTGAATAGTGTTTTTTCCCTCATTTTAAGCAGATTTTAAGTGAGAATATGATTTTTAAATTGAAAAACAGTTGACTTTAAAAAACAGTTTACATTTAAAATTTATGTTTATTACTTCACATTGATAATTTTTTCTTACCCTACAGTACAATTTGCATTTGTACTGATGTGATTCAGGTTTCTGTTTAGTTTCTATATCATATTTTTCTAGAATATTCTATACCATAGTAAAATATCTATTTAGTTCTTGAGTATTGGAACATCGAGTCACCAGTACAATTGATTTTTAAATTTAAGGAGAATAATTTTCAGTTAAAACTTAAATAATTTTACTATAATGAAACAAACCATAATTATAAATTAGATTTTTAAAAATTCTTTACGTCATAATAATTATGAAAAAAACAATGTACTGTATATACATTCTCCTCAGGAAAGTTTTTTCTATTTATATAGGTCAAGAAGAAGATTATTTTAATTAATGATTTCCATTTTACACGATGACAAAATAATCTGACACTATCATTCTTTTAAACTATTATTTATAGGATTTGTCATATGGAATTCTATTTGTCTGGTTTGTTGACAGGTGATATTTTTGTCTAAAACCATCTGTTAGCAGACAAATCAACTTTCATCTGACATGCTGCCAAATACATTACTATAAAAGTAATGTATTTGGCAGCTGGTTAGATTGAATGTTTATATTAAAATATTTAACATTGAAAATTAAATTCATTGTTTTATATAAACAAACATCAGATTGAAGTTGATAAGTAAATCATTAGAATAAATGATTTTATAGATTTAAGTGTAATTTTTTTTAATATTTAATTATAATTTTTTCTGTGTGTAAATGCAATTTCATCAAAAAGTATTGTAAGTATATTTTGATTGTTAAAATTGTATAAAATGTAGCATTATTACTATATTTATTGTATTATATTACATTATATATTATTATAAAATATTGTATTAACTATTTAGTGCTTTAAGAAAATATTCATTCTTTAGTGCACAGTTAAAATAATCAAACAAATGATCTAATGTAAATCAATCTTTACTTTAAAAAGCAAAATTAATTACATGATAAGAAATGATTTTCTAAAATTAATATCAATCATTTATTGTTACACATGTACACATACATACATGTTAAATATTTTCAAATGTATTTTATTTAAAATTTTATATATAGATGAAGCAATTAACTTGTGTAGTTTTATAATTCTGATTAATATATTTCCAGAAACAAAGAGATTAGACAGAGATCCAGGTATTTTAAGCCAAATATAGACAAAACATAAGGAACTGAGATCTGTCACTCACAAAAGTTTCACACAACATTTTCACTCTGCTTTGTTTAAACAACTGCACTTCAGTCTAGTGATACACATCCATATCTGCACAATTGTGTTGCAGATAATCAGAAAAATTGGATTGTTATGATTGTAAATGCAGGATGGATTAATTGATTTAAAGCATTATTTGACTTGCATAATATGACTCAATTACATGTGCACTTTAAAATATGGTGGTTACATTATCAACAAACTGTTTTATACAAACTTACTAATTACAAAGTTTATATCAAGAATATGAAAATTTGGAATTGAAAACATTGAAGTTATTACAAAAAAAAAAAAAGATTAAAAGAAAAGTACTTGCAAATACTTGTTAAACAATTAGGCAGATTACTTCAAAAGTAATGAAAATTGTTGAAAATAGAGTATAAACAATTGGTAATTTGTTTCAAATATATTAAATTGTTTTTAGTAGAACAAATACACTAAATATTAAAGTATCTCAGAGATCATCTTTTTCAGGAGTTTGTTAATCTCACTTGGCACATGTAAGATCTTTTTGAATGCAATGCTTGCAGGCTTTTATGATCACTTTCAGATTGTCTGAGAAGAATTTGGAATTGTCAAATACACATAAATGTTAAGCAGCTGACAATGCAGATTCACATGACTCAATTTCTGCTACTTACTAAATAGGGCTTTTCTATTTCCTATCTAAATGCATTACCAGTTACATTGATAATGAATCTGTAAAATAAGCAAGCATAAGTTATGGATTTGAATACTGCTCTAGGATGATCTTTTCCTTTAGAATTTTCTAAATTATTTATTTAATTAATTAAAAATTAGCATAAATTAGCTCAAAAATTCAACAGTTTAGTTGTAATTAGAAAATAACTGTACATCATAAACTATAAAAAAGTTCATTTTTAACTTTTTTTAAATTTCAATTATAAATAGGATTTCTTTAGAATTTTGGGGAAAAGTCAAGAAGACTTTGTAGATGCAGAACATCAGGGTCATACTATTGTATCTCAGGGTTTTGTTCCAGATCCTAAAGGATGTAAAGATCAGGTAATTGCTATTTATAGAATTAAAATTTAAAAAATAAATAAATAAAATAATTTTTTAAATAACTATAATAAAAAATTATAGGTTGATTTTTGTCTATCATAAATTATTATTTTTATTTTAAAAGTTTTGATTTTAAATATACATAGGGTGTTGTTTTCAAGCTCCAATGGTCCATAAAACAAAGACAAGTGTAAATAACAAAATGAATTTATTACCAAAAGTTAGGTACAAACATGGTTACTTTTTGACATAATCAATATGAAGATTGAAGAATTTGTCATATCTGTGGACAAGCTTTTCCATCCTCTTGTCATAGAATGTTGCCACTAATGACTTGAGATGGGCCCTAACATTATTTTGAAGATCGTTATTAGTCTCAAATCTCTGTCTTCCTAGCCAATTTTCCTGTTCAGGAAAGAGATGGAGTTGCTTGGTGCCAAATCAGGGATATATGCTGGGTGTTTAAAGGTGGTGAAGACTTCCACCCAGCTTAAAACTTTTTAATGTGTGAAGACTTCCACCTCTTTCCTGAATTGAAAACTTGGCTAGCAGGGCAGAGGTTTGAGACTAATGACGATCTTCAAAATAATGTTGTTAAAGCCATCTCAATTCACTGGCGGCAACATGCTATGACAAAGGAATGGAATGTGGAATCATGCTTGTCCACAAATATGACAAAATTTCTCAACCTTCACAGTGATTATGTCGAAAAGTAACCATGTTTGTACCTAACTTTTGGTAATTAATTCATTTTGTTATTTACACTTGTCTTTGTTTTATGGACCATCGGGGTTTGAAAAAAAAACAGCTCTCATAATTTTTTAGTTCTAATTAATTAACTGTATATGAACAATATAAATTACTATTATTATTATCAATAACTTTCATAAGTTTGTTGATATTTATCACATAAAACTGAAAATAAAAATAAAAATTACATTTGCAGTTACTGTTTTTGTTCAAGATCAAATGAAACTAAAATGTTTTTATAATATTTTAGTTTTTAAAATTTGATTGTGTAATTAAAAAATCTCTTTTGCAGTCTATTCTGAAGATGACTATTTAAAACAGAAGAAAAAAAAAACCTTTGTTTTTTTTATATATGTACATTAGTTGCTAATTTTTTGGTGTTTAGTTGTTTTTATTACTAAATTACACTAATATTGTCTTAGCAATTGTAAATATTAATAGTATTGGAATGATAACAAATGTTTTTGGATTTTTGAAAAATGGTTTTAGCAACCTTCTTCCAGTAGAATACATAATGGAATGCCACAATGGTAGTTTGGATAATAATATTCTAGAATATTACATTGTGGCATTCTATTATGTATTCTACTGGAAGATGATCACTAAATACATCCAAAAACCTTTTAATTACTAAATTTTTGCTGCTTTTTCAAGATTACTTGAGTATGTATTGTTATTTTTACACAATAATTTTGAATTAGCATTTGAATGTTGCTGAGTGAACAGTTATTTTAAATTCCTTTTATGCTTTAAATAAAGATTTTATTAAAGTTTCAGTTAATTTTTAATTTGAAATTGATTTTATCATACTTTATCACAAGGTTAATAGTGTAAATTGTTATTTTCAGTTTTGTGTGATTTTTTTTTCCAAAAAACAATCACATATCAATAAGGCTATTAATAAATTATTCTATTCATTACATTTTATAGTTAGTTATTTATTCTGTTAAAAAAATGAATTATTCTGTAAAATTATTTAATGATTTTTAGTTAGCAAATTTACAACGCCAATTGAATCGTATCAATGAAAGGGCAAAAACACGTCAGAACAATTTAGAGACCATGTCAAAACGCTTGGAACAATTTTATAAAAATTACAATGAAACGACTCAAAATTTGAACGATGCTATTCACAAAGAAAAGTCATTTTCTGCTGTTGGAGGAGAAATTGAAATGGTTAAAATTCAACAAGAAGAATTTAAGGTAATTTATTTTGTCTAAGGTGTATTTTATTTTATTCTCAAAAATTAAAATATTTTGATAATATTCTGATTCATTAAATTTTTTAATTTTAGATATTTCAAGGATATTGTATGGATGAATTTAATAAGGAAGTTGATGAGATTAATCAAACTGGACAAAGCCTTATTCAATCAGCAGCTCCTGGTGTTAAAACTAATAATTTAGAACAAGATTTAGAAAAGCTCAATGATAAATGGAACAGTTTAAAAGAAAAAGTATGTGATAATATTTAAATATTTTTAGTTTACTAAAAGAATCTTATTAGATCATTAAATTGATCTAAAGATAAGAAAACAAAAAATAAAAGTAACTTATCGTAAAAGTCAGAAAACTTTTAATAGTTCTTATATATTCAATTAATCTAACTTACAACTGAATATAAAATACAATATAATATTTAATATTCTATTGTATTCAATATTGTATCTGTTTATTATGGATCAATTTTAATAGTAATGTTTATTTTTTTAAAAGCTGTATTTAATACTTAAATAAATGTTGTAACAAACAATATGCTAATAATATTTATTTTGTAGTTATATGATAGAGAACGTCGACTAGATGTAGCTCTCCTTCAGTCAGGAAAATTCCAAGAAGCTTTAGCAGGTGTGGAAAAGTGGCTTCAAGATACAGAAGATATGGTAGCAAATCAGAAACCTCCTTCTGCTGATTATAAAGTTGTAAAAGCACAACTTCAAGAACAGAAAGTTAGTGAAATTTGAAATTAAAAACTTCTAATGATGATTAGTAAAATATCTAAATTAACTAATTGTTTCTTCTTAGTTCTTGAATAAATTGCTGTTGGATAGGCAAGGAAGCATGTCATCTTTAATGACTATGGGAACAGAAGTCATGCGCAATCTTCAACCTTATGAGCAAGCACAAGTTGAAGGACAATTAAAAAATCTAATGCATAGGTTTGAAGATTTAATTACTGGTGCTCAAGAACGTACTGATGCTTTAGAAAGAACAATTCCAGTAGCCCATGATTTCCAAGAAAAATTAACACCTTTGGCTGAATGGTTAGAACAAACAGAAAAGAGATTAGCTACTATGGCAACTGTTCCAATTGAAAGAGAAAAATTGCGACAACGTATTGCTGAACATGGGGTATGTATAAAGTAATTAAAACTAAATTTCAGTTATATTTAAAGTTTAATTTTATCAAATTTAAACTATTTTTATATCATTAGGCTCTTCATGATGATATAATGGATCATAAAGAAGCTTTTGAAGAGCTAACTGAATTAGCACAAATGTTAATGAGTTTAGTTGGAGATGACGAAGCACAGACAGTTGTGGAGCGTTTACAAGAAATAACAGATCATTATGCAAAAATAGTTGAACAAAGTGAACACATTGGTCAATTATTATCTGAAGCTCATGAAGGAATAGGAAGCTTCCTTATCAATTTTGAAGATTTAATGGCTTGGATTGATGAAATGGTATCTCGTTTATCCCGCTATCAAATTCTGAGTGTGTATGTTGAGAAGTTACAAGAACAATTGGATGAACTTATTGTAAGTATTTTTTATCATTAGCAACATGTTTAAAATAAAATTTATCTGAATTGATTTTTATCTATCAATAATTTAGGAATTAAGTGAAGAAATAGCTGATCATCAAAAGCAAGTAAGCGAGGCTGTTAATTCTGGTCAAGAAATGATGAAACATGCATCAGGTAATTATTAAGTTATTTAATTATAACATTATATTATCATTATTAAAAAAACTCATAAATAATTTTTTATAATTTTTACTCAAAAATAAAATATTAGTAATGAATAAATTATTTCATAAAAATTTCAATATATTAAGAAATTGTTCCAAAAATTAATTGTAATAAAAGATTTATAATAATAAAATTCAAGAAAAGAAATAACATAATTCATAAACTTAGAATGTATATGGTGTTTATTATGTGATTCTGCAGTTTGTTCATAAGTTAAAATGATGTAAAATATATTAATAATTTGTAAGCAAAAACATTAGAACTATTAGTCAGTACTAGTAATTATTGTTTATTGTGCTATGATAAAAAATATTTAATCATTTTTAAATTTATTACTTAAATCAAAAATACCTTCAGGACTCTTTCCATATGCAATTGCCTGTTATTATTTGAATTTATCTTAATCAAATAAATCACTTAAATATCTTACAAAGTATTGTAATTATTCAGAGATCAGCAATCTGAATCTCATTTTGTAGCAGGTGTATTTATCATCATCTTTGATACTTTAGCAATATATTTTCCATTTTTTTAAGATAAATCTTTTCCTGTGTTTATTTTAATAGTTTTTTTACAAATCAATTTTTAAATTAGAGTCTTAAGTAGATAGATAAATCCACTAAACTCTGGTTGTCAGTTCATGCCTGACTAACAAGCAAGTTGCAGGTTTTTCAAGTTTTTGTTTACAGGTTTAATAGGACAGTATCCCATAGAAAACCCTCATATATGGTGCCCCACTTGGAGTTTGCCATGTTTTATGCAATCCGATCAATTTCTAAATTCAAAATTTTAATAAATATTGTTCTGGTACATATTCAAATGTAACATTTTTAAAAATGCAATTAGTTTATGCTAAATAATTGAAGCTATTCAGACCATAAAATCTATGCTTTTCATGGTTTTTTTTTTACAAAAATTAAAATTTCAATGAAAATAATTTTAAAACGTTTTTAATATGTTTATTTAATTTCCAAATGTACTCATTAATGAAGTCTAGTATAATGTTTTATTTTTCTCCCAGATCATGAGTTCAAATTTCATATCTGCCAATATAGATATTTGTTAAGATTTAGCATTTAAATTATATGTTTATAACACAGATTTGTACAGATTAGAATGAAAAATTTTTGTTAAATATATAAATAATTATTATTATTAAATGAGAAATTGAAAGATTCAAACGATACAGTATCCATTTGCCATTCACATGTTATGGATTTAAATCTCAATACCAGATTCTTGTCCTTTCTGATTTTTAACCTACTACAGAATTCTCTTCTTTAAATTGAATTCTTAGGAATATTCAGTTTAGATACATTACTATCTTATGCTGATGACAGGGAATCAGGGAATTGCTTTTTTAGATAACAATCTTGAGTATTGTAAACATAGGTACCAGTACCTCTAGTTCTTCTTTATATAAACGTTCTAAGATGGATTATTAGACACACATAATAAACTTTTTTTAATACAAGAAATCCTCGTTAGTTCAAAATTCAAGGGATGAAATAATCACAATTTCAAATTACTGAGTCTTGAATTTACATGTGTGTCAAATGCCATATTTTTTATATAATTTATTAATTAGAAATTAATAATAATAATATAAATGTGAAGATAAACAACACGTCTGGTGAAAACCTCACAGATTGCCAGATAGGTTTTATAAAAAGTTAAGCAGAATTCCTCAAAATGTAGTCCAAATTATTTTTAAAAGTGGTCAAAAAGTAGTAAGTCACCCAAATGTATTGATCTAAAGCCCTACACATATTTCAGTTTGCTATTTGTAGCCCAATCTTTCACTCCCGAAAACTAGCCATATTATATGAAATAAGAGAAAAAAGTGTAGTCCATGGGTAAGGTGACATCCGAAAATGTGTTACTGTAAAAGCAAAGTCATATTGACCAGATCAGGGTTGTTCTTGGTCTATTGTTCTCTTATTGCATGGAGGCACTTCAATCTAAATGAATGAATGAGTTAACATAGCCATATCACAGTTCAGACAGAATTTTCACTTTGAATTTCAAAGTAGCCATATTTCAAACTAACCAAATTCCGTAAGATGTAAAACTCTATATCCTTGGCCATGACAAAAGTACAGTTATGAACTAATGGAATTTTGAACTATTTGAGTTCAAATTAACGAGGATTTCCTGTAGTGACTTTTTCCATAAAAATTATGTTATTTATTTTAGAGTTAATAAAATTTAATACTCAATACTTAAAAAATATTTTAGGTGATGATGTTATTAGAATGAAAGAAAAACTTGATATGTTGCAAGTCAAATTTTCTGATCTAACGAGTAAAGCTACTGATAGACTCAGACAAGCTCAGGAAACTTTACCTGTTGTTCAGAATTTCCACAGTTCTCATGAACGCTTAATAAGTTGGATGAATGAAGCTGAAAAGGATTTGAAAACTTTGGAAACTGTTGGACTTAGAGTTCAGGAATCAACTATAAGTGTATATATAATATTTTATACATAAATTTTTACAAGTAATTTTTTATATTGTTGAAATTCATTTCTATGTTTATCAAATAGCGTTTAGAAACAGAAATTCAGGAATACAGGCCTTTGATTGAGACAATAAATCATCTTGGTCCACAATTGTGTCAAATGTCTCCCGGTGATGGAGCTACAGTTATTGAAGGTCTTATCTCTCATGACAATCGCCGCTTTGATACTATTTGTGAACAAGTACAGCGTAAAGCTGAAAGAATTGATCTTTCTAAACAAAGAAATGTAGAAGTAAGTTTCAAGACTCTTAATACATTTTTATAAGCTTGCATTACATTAATAAATATTTGAAATTCATATTTTATCCAAGAAATTTATATAAAATAGGTAACAAAATTGTAATCAGTATAAGTATTTTAAAAAAATTAATTTTTAAAGCTATTAAAATTAAAAATATATATATTTGAATATTAATGTTTATATTTGTAGGTTATTGGAGATATTGATGAAATATTGGATTGGTTTCATGAAGCTGAAAAACAGATGTTGGAAGCAGAACCTCTCATTGTTGATCCAGATTCTTTAGCAGCCTTATTAAAAGAACAAAAGGTAAATTGTAATTATTTATTGACATATGTAATTAAATAAATAAAAATAATTACGGAATTTGATTTGGATAGATCTTAAACGATGAAGTCAGCAGTCAAAAAGGACGTGTTCGAGACATACTTGCCTCAGCCAAGAAATTAATGAGAGAGTCTTCGAGTGATGATTTAGCCCATATCAGAGATAAAGCCGATGAGCTTAAAGATGTAGTAAATACTGTATCAGCTCTTTCTGCTGATCGCCTCAGTGCCTTGGAACAAGCACTCCCTCTTGCTGAACATTTCTTTGAAACTCATGCAGATATAAGTCAATGGTTAGATGAAATGGAATCTGAAGCTGAACTTTTAGAAACTCCTGCCTTGAATGCTCATCAAATCAAAAAACTTCAAGATAGGAATAAAGTTAATATTTATCATTAAATAATTTTTAATTATTCAAATATATTACAGAATTTATAAAAGTAAATTATTTTAAATTTCATTTAGGGATTATTGCAATCAGTTAATGAACATAAACCACTCTTGGATAAATTAAACAAGACTGCTATTGCTTTGAAAAAGCTTTGCAGTGCAGATGAAGGTGATAAAGTCCAAGCAATTTTAGATCTGGATAATAATCGCTACAACAGCTTAAAAATGGCACTTCGTGAATGGCAAGATGCTCTTGATGAAGCTCTGCAGGCAACTTCTCAGGTATTTTTATGTCTAAAAATTGTCCATTATTTTCTTTACATCTTTAACATGAATTATTTTATATATTACAGTTTTCTGATAAATTAGATGGAATGCTAAATGCATTATCATCTACAGCAGAACAGCTTAATAATGCTGAACCAATATCTGCTCATCCAGAAAAAATACATGAACAAATCTGTGATAATAAGGCTGTTTTGAAAGATTTAGATAAACGTTCAAGTGCATTAGAAGCAGTTAGACGAGCTGCTGATGATGTAATTACCAAGGCTGGCGATTCAGAAGAACCTGCTGTGAGAGGTAAATTTTTTAAATTCCTTTTTTAGTACTTGGTATGGCTTTAATTGTTTAAAAAATATAATAAAATATATATGTATTTATGTATGTATGGGTTTTACGAGTGACCATAAAAAATGAATTTTTACTCTCACGTCTCTGTTATATATAAGAGGGAAAGTACTATATATATGTATTTATGTTAAAATAGGTTTTACGAGTGACCATAAAAAATGAATTTTTACTCTCACGTCTCTGTTATATATAAGAGGGAAAGTACTATTATACATAGGGATACAAAAGTAGGTATGCAGTTGTGAATAAAAATTACTGTATAATATATTACTATATGTTATATATAACATATTCTTCAGGGCTTATCTCTTCTGGATATTTTGGATTCCTTCCATCATTACCGTTCCGTCCCATTGTGGGCTTATCACACCCATGTTGGGCATAATAATAAGGCCACTCTAAGTGCTTACAGAACGGAAAAAAAATGAAAAATATTTATAAATAATTGTAGAAAATTGATAAAGAAGATATGTCTGTTTGTTTCCTTAATCTCGAGAATGGAGTTAGATAGCTGACTGGCACAACTCCACTGCTAAAGGAAAAGTATGATTTACAGGGGCAAGTAAATACTAATTGAAGATGGAGAGCATATATTTTGAGTTAAATAAATTANTTTAAATTCCTTTTTTAGTACTTGGTATGGCTTTAATTGTTTAAAAAATATAATAAAATATATATGTATTTATGTATGTATGTGTGTATAATTATTTAAATCTATAAAATTTCAGATATCAAAAAGAAACTTGACAGACTTAGTGATTTATGGGATACAATCCAAAAAGCTGCTCGTACCCGAGGGCGATCTTTAGAAGATGCTATGATTGCAGCGGAGAAGTTCTGGGATGAATTAAATGCTGTGATGAAAGCATTAACAGAATTGCAAGATAACTTAAACTCACAAGAGCCTCCAGCTGTAGAACCAAATGCAATTCAGCAACAAAAAGAAGTATTGCAGGTATGTAAAAATTAGATGTTAAAAATAAATTAGAATTTATAGGAATGCTATTTTATTAAAATATTCATTTAACATTTAAATAGACTATTTGTTTTTTATTTGATTTTTCATTTCTTCCATATAACAGGAAATCAAACAAGAAATTGAACAAACCAAACCAGAGGTGGATCATTGTCGTCTTGCAGGTCAAGGATTGATGAAATTATGTGGAGAACCAGATAAACCAGAAGTCAAAAAACACATTGAAGATTTGGATTCTGCTTGGGAAAATGTTACTTCATTATATGCTAAGCGAGAACAAAATCTCGTAGATGCAATGGAAAAAGCAATGAACTTCCATGGTATCCTTCAGGTATTTGAAATTATTCAAATTTTTTAATATATACAGCATGTAATGTACATAAAACTATACATTTCAATGACTTTTATATATACATACACACACATTACGCTATATATGTAAATATGCACATTTACAAGGTAATTCAAAAAAGACTGTACAACTTTGAAAGCATCAGAAAACTTAATTAAATTAATTGAGATATTAATTTATAATAAAACACATCAAGTTTTATCTCAAACAGTAATTTTGGTTTGATGTGAGTACTATTGATGATGTAGTAGCCATTTCACCTGATTTCAATTTCTTGCCAAATTCAAACCTCTATATCAGTTGTCAATTTGGTGACTGTGACTGTGATTCAAGTTTTGAGCTTAGTGAGATTTTCAGGCATGGATGGAGTAAACACTAGATTTTTAATGAAAAATTGAGAGGTGTCAAATTGGAAAATAAGGTGGCCATGTCATTGGTTCTGTTTGACCAATCCACTGACTTGGGAAACATTTATTGAGGAAATCCTGGACATTCATATGATAGTGAGTGCAAGGCCATTGAGAGCCCAGAAATATAATGGACTTCTTTTTGTCATTTTTTGAACAAATGAAATACGTAAATATTTGTTTTTATTATTGTTATTAATAAAACACATTCTTAAAGATTTTAGTTTATTAAAAATAACTACTATATAGCATCACTTTAGGGCACTATTGCTCTAAGTTTTCTCCAGGTCGGGAAAATTCCCTGCTTCCTTTCTCTCAGTGGTCCTGATGGAATAGTATGCTGTTTTGCTGAAAGTATATTCATACTTTTGCAGAATGAGAGAATTTTCTGTTATGAGCATGTTCCATGGTTGCTTATAGTTTTTTGAAGTCCCAAATTCTGTAGTTGTGCTCACTAAGATGAAATGTCAACACATTGCTGAAGATAACATTGTCCTGGAATATTTTCTCAATCCAATGCAACATTTCTGCACTATATGAGACAAACTCAATGTGCTTTGCTCTAAATTAACAATTCAATCAGTTTTGTAAGTCTTCTGATAAAAACTTTATATGTTTTTCAAAGTTGTCAAGCCCTTTTTTTTTAGCTATATACAGTTCAAAAAGCTTTTACATATATGTATATGCTGAGAGCATGACATACATATATATTTACTTCTTAGCAAAAAGACTTAAAAACTTGAATACATTTTTTGTGTATAATCATCTGTTGGCTGTTACTCTTTTGAAATGGTTTTTTTTTTTTTTGTGCCACCTACAGAAATATTTACAAAAATTCAAATAAGCACAAATATTTTATACTGTACTTAAAAACTGTTCTATAATATATACAGTTGTCCCTCTATAGTCCGACGTTTTTTAATCCGACATGCTCAGTAGTCCGACGCACCTCCCGTCAAGGTACCCGTCCCCGTTACGTGTCTGCTTGCACAGAAGCATGTCGCGATGTGAATCTCCCCATCCAATTCTTACTCGATGACACACATTTCGTGTGTTTTATGTGAGCAGTTCTGTTCGAACAGTTGGAGTAGAGAATATTGTAAGTTACTGCTAGCAAAACAATGCGAAATATGTAATTATTTTCGGTAATCCGGACACTTTTGGTAATCTGACACACCTTTGGTCCCATACCTGTCAGATTATCAAGGGACAACTGTATATGTATAAGCTATTTAAATTTATAATTTTTTTTATCTTAATTTTCTTATTGTTTTTGAACAATTAATTAATGGTTTTATATTGTGGATTTAATTAATCATTAATTATTTGAATTGAATTACATTACTTTTTTTGCATTTAAAAACATGTTTTATGTTGTTGTTTAACATATCTGACTATATTTAAGTATATTTTAACACATGTTAAAATAGTAAACACTAACTATAGTTATATAAAATGTATTTAGTTAAAATTTTATAAAATAATTTTTTTTGATATTCAGTGAAACCTCATTATTTCAATATCAGATACAGCGATACCTCGGTTTTCATTGATAATCTGTCTGAAAACAGTTGGTGAAATCCAAAACCGATGAAAATTGAGGCAATTATTTCCATATGAATCAATGTAAATCCAAGTAATTTGTTCTAAACACTCCAAAATACATATCAAAAACACATTTTATAGTGAATAAATATTGTGTTTAATACTAAAAACAATAAGAAATTAATATAAAATGAATATAAAAAACTAATGTAAAGAATAAATGAACATCTAACATGACATTCGAAGGGCTATTGGCTCTGGAAACTTTCTTTGGTCCCATGATGGAGCTAAAAGGAAAGGAATAGAATTGTTTGGCTAGATGCACAGGGTAATGCTCATACAACAAGAAACAATGCCCCACTGAGTAGGAAAACACATTGCCCTATGTTTTTGCAAAATTAGCAGGAGGTCATGTAGGTGCACCAATGAAATTCCAAGGCAACCAACAAAAACTGAGACAAATTGTTCGCAGAAAAAATTGACAAAAATCGAAACCAACAATAACCGAAGTCAATGAAAACTGAGGTATTACTGTAATTCAAAGTCTAGTCCAGTCCCAGGTCAAGAGAATGGGATTTTGCACTTATTTTGGTTCAGATAATTTGAAATATATATACAATGAAATTTGAAGATATTATCTGGTCCAGTGACCAGCAAAAACATTGTTTAATTTGAAATTTTTCATTGTATTATGTGTTTATAAGAAAAGTTTTCATGCCAAAGCATTGGTTTCACTACTCACACATTTTTGATTTATTGGACATTTGTTCAAGGTCAATTGGACATTGTACAAATTGCAAATGAAGAGAGAATTTTTTATTTTTATGGAAGAAATTGTTTGGCATTTAATTATTTTGAACATTTTTTTCAAAAATCTATTGTTTCAATAATTCTAAAATCCATTAAATACACTTGCGTATTCAAGAATGAATGCATACTTATAGCTTTAGCTGTTAATAGGGCTTGTTTTCATCAGATCACAAGATTTTCATAATCTTAAACTAAAGACGATGATTTCTTCATAGAACTAGCCATGGGTCCTCTAGATAAAATTTAAGGGTAATTCTTATTGAAGCACTTAAGCTTCTTTTGTATATTATTTTCAGGTCTTGCTTTGAATATAGCTTTGTTACATTTTCATTGTTTTCATTAAGTATGTACCAAATGACAGTTATTTCAAAATAGCTTAAATTGCTAAGTAATATTAATTCATAATATCAACACATTTGTAACCAAACAGGTAAAATTATATAAGATAATGTCATAACTTTATTTGAGAATTACAAAAAAATTCAATTCAAAAAAAGTTTGGCTAATTCGATCCCAGATAATTTGAAGTCGTGTGTTTTTGGTCCCCTGAATTTCGAAATAACGAGATTTTACTGTACTATAAAGAACTAATTTCATAAAAATTTAAAATTTACTTGTTTAATTGCAGAATCTTCTAGAATTTCTGGATTCAGCAGAAGAAAAATTTTCTGATTTAGGTCCATTAGAACAAGATATTGAAACAGTAAAGGAACAAATTAATGAATTAAAGGTATATCATTTACTAAAAATTGCTCTTATTACATAATAATTAATTACAGAGCTAAACATAATTATTACTACTATTAAAAATATATAGGATTTTAAACAAGAAGTGGATCCACACATGATTGAAGTTGAAGCATTAAATCGACAAGCACAGGAATTAATGGAACGTACTTCTCCTACACAAGCAAGAACTATAAGAGAACCGTTGGCAGATATTAATCATCGTTGGGATGACTTGCTGAAGGGTATTGTTGATAGACAGGTATATTTTTGAAAATTAATCAAATCAGTTTTATAAATTTACAATTTTAGGTTTTTTTTTAATTAATTTTAATAATAAAAATTTTTTAGAGAGAATTAGAAAATGCTCTTCTGCGATTGGGTCAATTCCAACACGCATTAGATGAGTTATTAGTCTGGATGTCACAAACAGAAAAAACTTTAGATGAGCTTAGACCTGTTTTTGGTGATCCTCAAATTATTGAAGTTGAACTTGCTAAACATAAGGTAATAAAACTTTTTTAAATTTATAAATAATTTAAATTTATATATATAATGAAATTTGATCAACAAAATATATTTTTAGATTTTGATAAATGATATACAAGCACATCAAACAAGTGTAGACACTTTAAATAGAGCCGGACGTCAGTTAATAGAAGCTAATCGAGGGAGTGAAGATGCCAGTGTCACTCAAAATAAACTTAATAATTTAAATAAGAAATGGCAGCAACTACAAGATAAATCCACAGAAAGACAAAATGAACTTGAAGAGGCATTAAAAGAGGTATTTTTCAATACTATTAGATAATACTTTGTAATCAAACACTATCAAAGTGCTTGCTATAAAACTTGTTTACACTCGAGAAAATTTTTAAAAGGTTTGAGAGAATACAAAGTTAGTTTTAATAGTAAATTTTTTACCTTAATTATTCTTAAATATAAAGTAAAATGGATTTGATTTTCTTAAATGTTTTTATTTCTAGGATTTATAAAAATTAAAATATTGAAATTTAAATGAATTGTAAGATAGATATCAATCATTTTGAGGATTTGAGGATTGGAACTCAATACTTTCCTTTATTGAATTCTACAGTAAAAATTTTCTGATCATTTCTTTGATCATTCAAAATTCAAATGTTAATGATAAATTTTCATTCAAGAGAGTGATAAAAATTAATTTAATGTTTTGGCTTAATTAGAAGTAAAGTCAAATACATTTCTTTTCCTTTGGAATAATATATCAAATTTCTTTATCTATTTATTTTTTTCTACAAAATACAAATTTTATTTTATACATTAATTATAATAGAGTGAAACCCATATTTAATATTTTCTCAGAGAGAGGCAAATTTCAACCTAAAATTAAGGAAAACTTAGGATAGGGATTTTGGGAAAATTACAATAAAAATCAATTGTGATGGTTTAAATTAATATTTACACATAGTAAACTCATCTGTTACTTCTCTAATATAAAATTTTAATAGTAACATTTTTAAATTCATATTATAGAGATGGTGAAAATGAAAAGGGAATGATAACATCAATAATATTAATCACAAATAAAACATGATAATTTTTAATTATGCAAGTTTATTATATTTGCATTAAATGTATACACATTAATGTAATAGTGTAACAGTATCAATTATTGAATATTCATATTCNATTAATGAGAGAGTCTTCGAGTGATGATTTAGCCCATATCAGAGATAAAGCCGATGAGCTTAAAGATGTAGTAAATACTGTATCAGCTCTTTCTGCTGATCGCCTCAGTGCCTTGGAACAAGCACTCCCTCTTGCTGAACATTTCTTTGAAACTCATGCAGATATAAGTCAATGGTTAGATGAAATGGAATCTGAAGCTGAACTTTTAGAAACTCCTGCCTTGAATGCTCATCAAATCAAAAAACTTCAAGATAGGAATAAAGTTAATATTTATCATTAAATAATTTTTAATTATGCAAGTTTATTATATTTGCATTAAATGTATACACATTAATGTAATAGTGTAACAGTATCAATTATTGAATATTCATATTCATTGTATAACACAAATCAGTCTTTAATCCAATCCCTTTTTACTTTCCTGGTTGTTATATATAACAGAGGGAAAGTATGGCAATTAGTTAAAAAAATGATCCCTCAAGATTTTATATTTTTGGACCCAGGACCTTGAAAAGTTGAGAAATGCAAAAAAAATTTGGNATTTTTTTTGATATTCAGTGAAACCTCATTATTTCAATATCAGATACAGCGATACCTCGGTTTTCATTGATAATCTGTCTGAAAACAGTTGGTGAAATCCAAAACCGATGAAAATTGAGGCAATTATTTCCATATGAATCAATGTAAATCCAAGTAATTTGTTCTAAACACTCCAAAATACATATCAAAAACACATTTTATAGTGAATAAATATTGTGTTTAATACTAAAAACAATAAGAAATTAATATAAAATGAATATAAAAAACTAATGTAAAGAATAAATGAACATCTAACATGACATTCGAAGGGCTATTGGCTCTGGAAACTTTCTTTGGTCCCATGATGGAGCTAAAAGGAAAGGAATAGAATTGTTTGGCTAGATGCACAGGGTAATGCTCATACAACAAGAAACAATGCCCCACTGAGTAGGAAAACACATTGCCCTATGTTTTTGCAAAATTAGCAGGAGGTCATGTAGGTGCACCAATGAAATTCCAAGGCAACCAACAAAAACTGAGACAAATTGTTCGCAGAAAAAATTGACAAAAATCGAAACCAACAATAACCGAAGTCAATGAAAACTGAGGTATTACTGTAATTCAAAGTCTAGTCCAGTCCCAGGTCAAGAGAATGGGATTTTGCACTTATTTTGGTTCAGATAATTTGAAATATATATACAATGAAATTTGAAGATATTATCTGGTCCAGTGACCAGCAAAAACATTGTTTAATTTGAAATTTTTCATTGTATTATGTGTTTATAAGAAAAGTTTTCATGCCAAAGCATTGGTTTCACTACTCACACATTTTTGATTTATTGGACATTTGTTCAAGGTCATTTGGACATTGTACAAATTGCAAATGAAGAGAGAATTTTTTATTTTTATGGAAGAAATTGTTTGGCATTTAATTATTTTGAACATTTTTTTCAAAAATCTATTGTTTCAATAATTCTAAAATCCATTAAATACACTTGCGTATTCAAGAATGAATGCATACTTATAGCTTTAGCTGTTAATAGGGCTTGTTTTCATCAGATCACAAGATTTTCATAATCTTAAACTAAAGACGATGATTTCTTCATAGAACTAGCAATGGGTCCTCTAGATAAAATTTAAGGGTAATTCTTATTGAAGCACTTAAGCTTCTTTTGTATATTATTTTCAGGTCTTGCTTTGAATATAGCTTTGTTACATTTTCATTGTTTTCATTAAGTATGTACCAAATGACAGTTATTTCAAAATAGCTTAAATTGCTAAGTAATATTAATTCATAATATCAACACATTTGTAACCAAACAGGTAAAATTATATAAGATAATGTCATAACTTTATTTGAGAATTACAAAAAAATTCAATTCAAAAAAAGTTTGGCTAATTCGATCCCAGATAATTTGAAGTCGTGTGTTTTTGGTCCCCTGAATTTCGAAATAACGAGATTTTACTGTACTATAAAGAACTAATTTCATAAAAATTTAAAATTTACTTGTTTAATTGCAGAATCTTCTAGAATTTCTGGATTCAGCAGAAGAAAAATTTTCTGATTTAGGTCCATTAGAACAAGATATTGAAACAGTAAAGGAACAAATTAATGAATTAAAGGTATATCATTTACTAAAAATTGCTCTTATTACATAATAATTAATTACAGAGCTAAACATAATTATTACTACTATTAAAAATATATAGGATTTTAAACAAGAAGTGGATCCACACATGATTGAAGTTGAAGCATTAAATCGACAAGCACAGGAATTAATGGAACGTACTTCTCCTACACAAGCAAGAACTATAAGAGAACCGTTGGCAGATATTAATCATCGTTGGGATGACTTGCTGAAGGGTATTGTTGATAGACAGGTATATTTTTGAAAATTAATCAAATCAGTTTTATAAATTTACAATTTTAGGTTTTTTTTTAATTAATTTTAATAATAAAAATTTTTTAGAGAGAATTAGAAAATGCTCTTCTGCGATTGGGTCAATTCCAACACGCATTAGATGAGTTATTAGTCTGGATGTCACAAACAGAAAAAACTTTAGATGAGCTTAGACCTGTTTTTGGTGATCCTCAAATTATTGAAGTTGAACTTGCTAAACATAAGGTAATAAAACTTTTTTAAATTTATAAATAATTTAAATTTATATATATAATGAAATTTGATCAACAAAATATATTTTTAGATTTTGATAAATGATATACAAGCACATCAAACAAGTGTAGACACTTTAAATAGAGCCGGACGTCAGTTAATAGAAGCTAATCGAGGGAGTGAAGATGCCAGTGTCACTCAAAATAAACTTAATAATTTAAATAAGAAATGGCAGCAACTACAAGATAAATCCACAGAAAGACAAAATGAACTTGAAGAGGCATTAAAAGAGGTATTTTTCAATACTATTAGATAATACTTTGTAATCAAACACTATCAAAGTGCTTGCTATAAAACTTGTTTACACTCGAGAAAATTTTTAAAAGGTTTGAGAGAATACAAAGTTAGTTTTAATAGTAAATTTTTTACCTTAATTATTCTTAAATATAAAGTAAAATGGATTTGATTTTCTTAAATGTTTTTATTTCTAGGATTTATAAAAATTAAAATATTGAAATTTAAATGAATTGTAAGATAGATATCAATCATTTTGAGGATTTGAGGATTGGAACTCAATACTTTCCTTTATTGAATTCTACAGTAAAAATTTTCTGATCATTTCTTTGATCATTCAAAATTCAAATGTTAATGATAAATTTTCATTCAAGAGAGTGATAAAAATTAATTTAATGTTTTGGCTTAATTAGAAGTAAAGTCAAATACATTTCTTTTCCTTTGGAATAATATATCAAATTTCTTTATCTATTTATTTTTTTCTACAAAATACAAATTTTATTTTATACATTAATTATAATAGAGTGGAACCCATATTTAATATTTTCTCAGAGAGAGGCAAATTTCAACCTAAAATTAAGGAAAACTTAGGATAGGGATTTTGGGAAAATTACAATAAAAATCAATTGTGATGGTTTAAATTAATATTTACACATAGTAAACTCATCTGTTACTTCTCTAATATAAAATTTTAATAGTAACATTTTTAAATTCATATTATAGAGATGGTGAAAATGAAAAGGGAATGATAACATCAATAATATTAATCACAAATAAAACATGATAATTTTTAATTATGCAAGTTTATTATATTTGCATTAAATGTATACACATTAATGTAATAGTGTAACAGTATCAATTATTGAATATTCATATTCATTGTATAACACAAATCAGTATTTAATCCAATCCCTTTTTACTTTCCTGGTTGTTATATATAACAGAGGGAAAGTATGGCAATTAGTTAAAAAAATGATCCCTCAAGATTTTATATTTTTGGACCCAGGACCTTGAAAAGTTGAGAAATGCAAAAAAAATTTGGGTTTTTTTTCTGTTTGTGTGTTTGGGAATGATTTTGTTTACCTTCTTTGACACTTATTTAATAACTCTTGTGCTTTTTGTCAAAAATTTCTGAAATTTTGTAGGAGGTTTGTGTATTAGGGGGATTGATTTGCAAATGGAGGAAGAGACAAATCCACTAGTAATTAAACTATATATTTATTTATAGCAGATCTGGATTAATATACAAAGCATAATAAACTATTAATAGATGAAGTATAATAACTCTAAGCTAAATACTAACACTTACTGTATACAATGTTGATGCTACAAATAAGCTAGCTATTGTCGGGGGGAGTGAGCTTACAATAAGGTCATATTTATCAATGAGAACATTTCAACATAGCTTCTTGGTGGAGTTGCATATGTTCGAATGAGACGGCCGATGGAAGCAACAAGTATTGACATACAGAAGTTGTCCCACTAGCTTCTGGGAAAGTGTCCATCTGGAACTTCAGGTGCGAGCCCATTATATCCCCATTGAGTGTGGGAATTTGATCAGGTGATCTTAGGTCGCTGGAGCAATGTCATTCTTGTTGTGTCATTGGTGGGCCGTTTAAAGCTGTGGGAATTGTTTCAATGTTGATGTTCTCACACATCAACAATTAATTGTTGGGATTTATCCAAGAAAGTTTCCCAAAACAAGGGAAGAAAGAGATTGTTGACTTTAATATTCAGCCGTCTCCTGTTACCTGTCCTGTGGGAGACAGAAATACCAATAAATGTCTTATAATTTTTATCCCACATTATAATTATCAAAAACCCCGTTTCCAGACTCACATGAGTATGCTCATCTCAATACTTACAAAAATTGAACTTGGGTTGGAAAATTTGAGTACTTTCATATGCTAAAATAATTCAGTCTTTTTATTACTATCTATTATGTAATTTTTTTTAAAGATTTTCTATTTAGTTTAAAGCTTATGAATGAAATTTAATTACAAATTAAATTTAAAAATATATAATTATATAATTGGATATTAAATATTTTCATATTATGTAACTGTTATAAATTATATTAATCTAAAGTAATATAAGCGCCCACCAGTGGCCAAGCAGTCTTCGTACCCTGAACACTGGTAGTTTGGTCGTGGGTTCATGCCACACTTGGACAGGGAATTTTCTGGATTTTCTCCATGTCTGTAACACCTAACTAGGGACCAGTTTTCCTTAAAAGACCTCCTGGAAGGCATCCCTCCAGGCAGATTGCCAAAGTGTTGCATTGCCATAACTTAACAAACAAACAAATAATATATATTTTTTAATCCAGAAAAAAAATTAAATTTGTAAAATCAAATTTCAAATCAAAAGGAATTATCACATTGGATATATGTAATTTTAAGATTAACATTTAAGATATTATTTGTAATTATGTGATGAAAGAATTAACAATGATAAATAAATAAATTTAAATTTTAATCATTTCTATATCAATTGAAATAAATTTTATTTGATTTGTTTATATTGTTGTATTTTCATCTTTACACATTCTTACATAGTAAAAATAATATTTTGCCATTTTATTAATAAGTTTCATAGTTTAATAAATATTAGATAAATCAATAAAAATTTTATAAATTTTTAAAAAGAATTTTTTCTTAATCAGGCACAAGCATTCCATCAAGAAGTTCAAGACCTGTTGATGTGGTTAAGTGATATTGATGGACAACTTGTGACTTCTAAACCAGTTGGAGGTCTACCAGAAACTGCTAGAGAACAATTAAATCGCTTCATGGTATATATTTGCTTTTTAATTTTTAAAGATCTTTAAAACTTTGCTCAGATAAAATACATATTTAATTTAAAATTCATTTTTATCTGCTTCAATTCATGTCTTTTTCTAAGGATTAGATCAAGGATATTAGTCATTTGATCATGACTCATTCTTTTCAAGTTAATTTTTCTCCCCTCATCTCTCTAAGTCTTTCTTGATTTGATGTTACCATTTATGTGTCTTTCATGTATATATATATTTTTTTATTATTATTATTTCAAGTCTAAAATCATTTTGGATATTGTTTTCTCCTCTCTCTTTTAAATGGCAAAATCAGGTAGAAAAAATCAAGGTTGATTAAAATTAAAGTGTCCATTTAATCAACTTTATCTTATTAATTAAATTACAATTATTAAATTTAATAATTGTAATTAAATTAATAAGATATGGCATCTAATGCCTCTCTCTAGTGACAAATTATTTAGTAATTAATTAAATGTAATTATAGAAAAGCAGCCCAACATAATCTGGTGGTTGTTTGGCTTTAGAAATTTATAGGGTTTTATGAGGTTTGTTTATATCATTTTTTTACCATATTTAATAAAAAAAACTTAATTTTGATAGCTCAGATTTTGATTTTTCTGTCTATTTGTTACTATCCTTGTTCCATCTGCTTCAGTATAGGTTTGTAATAATTGGCATATAGTAAAATCTCAAATCTGAGGGGACCAAAAAAATGGCCAATTTAAGTTGTGAAGAGTTTTACATATGGAGTTATATGAAAAATAGAAAAATTTTTATTCAGGAACAAAGTACAAAGCAGTAGAGTAAAAGTTTTCCATGATATATTGATATTTAAATCCATGATGTTTGTTTGAATCATTATTAGAACAATTTAGAAGGCTGTAATGATGATTTAAATAAATATCATGAATTTAGGTATATCAGGCAATTACATCTCTATGCTACATTGAATTTATTCAAAACTTATATTTTGCATAATATACCACATAAATTATCTATAGGAAAATTTAAGTGGTTAGCAAATAGATTTTTATTAATGTAAAAGACTTCATGATATAGTATACAATGACACTTCACGCCAACGAAGTTATTCTATGATTATAACACTTACGTGTTGTGGCATTACAGGAGTGGAGTCTTGGAGAATGAACTCGTCCAACTTTAGAAAATGAACTCGTCCGCTAGCACTTTCAGTAGTATATAACTACCGTCTTCAGGCGGTCTATCGAAAAGACTTTATGTAAAAGACTTCATGAGTTCATAAAGCAATGAAGACAAATTTGAAGATGGTTACCACAAAAGGAATTCAGCTCCAAATAGAAATATGAATTATAAGAAAATCAGTATTTTCCAGTAGAAATTAAAAAACAAAACAGTAAAATCAACTTTAACAATTACTGCTTTCTCCCTTCTTTACCTGTTATGACAGAAAAACAAAATGCTAACATTTCCACCAGGTAGAGAACAGAACTTTTAAGCCACTTACTTGACAATGCTACAGGAAAGCTAGATTTAGCAAATTTTCTTCTAAATTGCCAACTCTGATGTGATTGGCTTACTTATCCAGCTGTATTAAAGTTTCTTATCAATCAATGTGCAAAAAGAGTCATAGAACTTAATAAACTTAGGTTGGTCGACAGTTACTGAGTTCAACTAGTTCAACTTAAGGAGAGGCAACGTTGAGATGTGTGAAGTTTTGTTTGACTTAAGGAATAGAAAAATACATTATATTATATAAAGTGTTTTCTGGGATCAACAATTCAGTTTGACTTAAGAGTGATATGAGAAAGAGAGAATCCAAGATTAGAGGTTTTTCTATATATTGCTATCATGCAGCTGATTGGAATATCTGTTCTATACTTAATTACTTGATAGAATTTTAAGATATCATAGATCTTCTGTCATTTTTATATATTTAATGCTATTTTTCAGGAATTATACAATGATTTAGATGGTAATCGACACAAGATAGAAGCTGTAATGCAGCAAGGACAAGATTATCTGAAACGATCAAATGAAGGTGCTGCTACTAATCTTCAACACAATTTGAAAACATTAAAGCAGAGATGGGATAATGTACTTAATCGTGCTAATGACAGAAAGGTTTGTTAAAATGTTTTATTACTTTTAAAATTCAAAATTTCTATTTTTATTTAATAAATTTATATTTTCACAGATAAAATTAGAAATTGCTCTCAGGGAGGCCACAGAATTTCATGAAGCTCTTCAAGAATTTGTGGAATGGCTTACAAATGCAGAAAAATATATGAGCAACCTTAAAGCTGTTAGTCGAGTTATGGATGCTGTAATGGAACAAATTGAAGAGCATAAAGTAACAAAACTATTATGTCTATAAAATATTAACAAATTGTATAAACATAACAATTTTAATATTTTACTATTTTGATGAATTCAGGCATTTCAAAAAGACGTTGGCACTCACAGGGAAGTAATGCTCAATCTTGATAAGAAAGGAACTCACCTGAAATACTTTAGTCAAAAACAGGATGTTATCTTGATCAAAAATCTACTAATCAGTGTTCAACATCGATGGGAAAGAGTTGTTTCAAAGGCTGCAGAAAGAACTAGAGCATTGGATCACGGTTATAAAGAAGCTAAAGAGGTATTATAAGAGGAAATATTTTTATATAAAATAATTCTGAAAAATATGCAAAAATGCTGATTTTATTGATTCCAGTTTCATGATGCATGGATTGAATTGACAACGTGGTTGGATGAAGCAGAGAGCAACTTGGATAGTACAACTCATATAGGTAATGATCCTGAGAAGATAAAACAACTATTAGCAAAACACAAAGAATTTCAAAGGGCTCTAGGCTCTAAGCAGCCAAACTATGATGCTACAATGAAAAATGGTCGTACATTAAAAGAAAAAGCACCAAAAACTGATATCCCTGTCCTGCAAGATATGATGGATGAGTTGAAAAATAAATGGAATAATGTTTGCTCAAAATCTGTGGATAGGTAAGTTTTCCAGTTAACAGTTTTGTAAGATATGTAATATATTTTTTCTTAAAAGAACAATCTAAATTTGCCTAAAAATAACATTTTCAAATTTATTAATATAAAGTGTTAACTGGCTTGAAATTATAATCTTATCAATGTTATGTACTATAATGCAAATAACTGATGTAGCCGAAAGGAAAAGTATCATATTGCTTAACTTATTTTTTACAAAACATTTTCTTGTTTGAAATATTTCAATAGCTAATAAATATATTATCCATTAGTATTTTCTACTCTTGGAATTTCTTCTACAGTATTACTTCAATTTATTTTATATTGTTGTGGAATCATGATTTTAACTTTGTGTGCCTCAAGAAATTAGAATTCTAATAAACTTACATAAGTGGATTATTGGCTGTTTTATACCTAATACATGTATTAAACTATAATTTTGATTAAAGCACTTACTTTATTTAGTGAACAGAAAATATATTTGAAATCACAAAATAAAATTTTATAATTTTTATCATTTTATTAGTACAACTCAATGTCTTGACGTCTGGCCAATCAATGATTGGCTCGATGTCCAGATGTAACATAAGAAGAAGCTTGTCTGAACGCATCCTAACAGTTGTTATGGATTTTTATGAAACACAAAGAAGAAATGCTATATTCTTCTTTCTGATCATGGTCTTTCTAAATATATGCAACAAGACGGAATAATAACAAGAGGCAATAAGATGAATCAAATATTTTAAGCCTTATACTTATATTTATCTATTGAACAGAATGGTTTAAGAAGAATTATGTTTTTGTTGAACAAGAAAAAACAGAACGTGCTTCGTTAAAAAATATTTTAGATTTTGTGTTTGGTGTTAACAAAATTAACAACTTTGTTTTTATGTTCAATTTTACTATTTGATCAATATTTATAGAACATTTATTAATGTTGATTTTCAAATTATAATTTCAGACAACAGAAATTAGAAGAAGCTTTATTGTTTTCTGGTCAGTTTAAAGATGCTGTTCAAGCTCTCATTGATTGGTTAGATAAAGCTCAAACAACTCTGTCAGAAGAACAATTCTTATATGGTGATTTAGATACTGTTATGGCATTAGTTGATCAGCATAAGGTAATTTCAAAATCTTATATATACATTGATAAATTTAAAAAGTCAAAGTAACAGATTAAATTAATAAACTGAAAATCATTTATTATACAAAATGTCATATATATTTCATATTATTTTAGTAATTTTTATTCAGATAATGGATGTATTTTAATAATCATCATATATTTTTGAATGAATAAAATATATATGTCTATTCATTCTAGACATTCCAAGATGAATTAAATATTCGAGGTAACAGCATGGAATCCGTACGACGTACGGCAAGAGAATTATTACAGTCTGCAAGTGTTGAAGATGCTGAACACATCCAATCTCAAATGACACTTTTGGATAAGAAGTGGGAAGAAGTTGTGCAGCTCAGTACAAACAAAAAGTTATTACTAGAAGAAAGTTTAAAACAGGTTTGAATAATTTACTATACAATATTATAATAAAGTTATTAAAATAAGATATTTCTTAGATATTAAAACTGTATTTTTATTATTTTAGGCTGAGAGATTGCATAAAGCTGTGCATATGCTTTTGGAATGGCTCTCAGATGCTGAAATGAAGTTACGGTTTGCTGGACCTTTACCAGAAGATGAAGAAACAACACGTCAACAGATATCTGAACATCACTGTTTCATGGAAGAAATGACAGAACAAGAAGTCCATAAAGATAATACAATTTCTCTAGCACAAGAAATACTTCAAAAATGTCATCCAGATGGAGTTTCTGTTATTCGTCACTGGATCACTATTATACAATCTCGCTGGGAAGAGGTAATTAATTTTATATTAAAGTGATAAAATGTTCAAATGCAAATGTTTACATAAATATTTACTTCAAAGGTATTTGTATGGGCAAGACAAAGAGAACAAAGATTGCAGGATCATTTAAGATCATTAAGAGACATTATGGACTTATTAGAAGAATTGTTAGCATGGTTAATAGGAGCAGAAGCCAGTTTGACTGCTTTGGAAGCAGAACCATTACCTGATGATATTCCTACTTTAGAACAATTAATTAAAGATCATCAGGTATTAATTTTTATAATTAATTAATTATAACCTAAATTATCTTTATTCTTGATTTAATTTTTCTTTCTATTTATTTATTTTTTTGAACTAATTAGGGATTTATGGATGACATGTCTAAAAAACAACCCGATGTTGAAAGAGTTACGAAAGCTTTTTCATCAAAACGCCAACCACATCAACAGAATCAGGCACCCACTCGCGAGAAGGGGGCTAAAGAATTACCTCATAAAGCTGGAAAAGGTCTTCTGGCACCGAAAACCTCAACTCCTGGGTATATATTGACGTTTGTATTGTTATTAACTAAATATTTTATAAATATCTATATTCATGAATGAAAACTATTTTACGATATAGAAGACAAGCAGTTGATCCTGAAATTAAGCATCCAAAAGCACGAGAGTTGGTTGAAAAGTGGCGTAATGTTTGGCTTTTGGCAATGGAGAGACAGCGTCGCTTACAAGATAAATACAATTATCTTCTAGAAGTAAAATTATTTTAATTCTACTTGTTGTTTTTTATTTAATCATTATTAAAACTTTATTTTACAAAATCATATTTATTTGATTTAGTTGGAAAGAATAAAGAATTTTGATTTTGATGAATGGAGGAAAAGAGTATGTATATAACAAATTTTTATTTATTGAGTTTATAAAATATGAATTATTCCATGTATTAAGTTTTATCAATCCTTCAGTTCTTAGCCTGGATGAATAATAAGAAATCCAGAGTAATGGATTTATTCCGTAAAATAGATAGAGATAATGATGGAAAAGTAACCAGAGAGCAATTTATTGAAGGCATCTTAAAGTCTAGTAAGATCTAATGATCAATTTTTGATATAAATTGAATAAATTGTTTTTATAATCTTTAAAATTTAATATACTTTTTATTTATTAATNTTTTTTTTTTTTTTTTTTTTTTTTTTTTTTTTTTTTTGTATAACTCCAGCATTGTGTTAATTGGTCCTGGAAGGCCCAGGTCTTTGGCATTTGCTAGATGGCCAGTCTGGCCATTGAACTGATGATATCTTATCATTATTGAAAAGACAAAAATTATTTTTAATAATATTCAAGATAAAACTGGAAATATGTCAGAGAAATTTGTAGCATCTGTTGTTTAAAAAGTTTTCCCCCATAAAAATATTCTTAAAATTGAATTCCAAATTTATGGTGCATCTTAGAATTAAGAAAATACAATATATTAAGTTCTGTTTAATAAGAAAAATAAATAAAAATTCCTGTCACTTTGCTCTTAATGATAAGAATATTACTTAGTAAAAAACAAATTGGTTAAGCAATTAGGAAATAACTGTTACAAGGGGCCAGATTTTGCTATTTGTATATTAAGAATATCTACAAAAAGTTATACAAATTATAATTAATTGAATATTATAAACAAAAAATAATCCCAAAATGTATCTTCACTAGTACATTAAAATATATCTTTGAAACCATATTTTATTCTTATGATTTTAAAGTATTATATTTTGTTAATAATAAGCACTATCTGTACTTAATACCTTGCCTTTTATTTTCATTTTCCTATAAATTTTATTTTTTAAATCTTTAAAAAAAAATAAAATAGAATTATTAACATGAGGCATGTCCCAAAAGTAAGGTTCAATCCTTTATAACAATTTAATAACAAATTAGATTAAAAAATTAAATTAGCCATTTGAAAGTACACGGTCTAAGCTGTTTTTCTATGCAGTCACCATTCTTTTCTAAATGCTTTTTACAGTAAAAGACAAGGACAAAAATTTCTTTCTGAAAGAATTTTTCATTTAATGATTTGAAAAAGTCCATGATTGTATCTTTAACTTCATAATGATTTGAGAAGTGAAGTCATCAAGATGTTTCTTAACAGATCCTAAAAGGTAAAAATTAGAGGATGCTAAGGTCAGACTATGCACAGGATGATACACCTGCTGCACAAATAATGCAACTTCCTATACTGCACAGACTTCAGGCTGGCTAAAAAAGTATGAGTGGGAAGTAATGGATTATCTTTCACATTGTCCAGACAGAGCTCTGGTTTTTACCTTTATGGACCTCTTAAGAAACATCTTAGTGACTTACACTTCTCAGATGATGATGAAGTTAAAGATGAAGTCATGGACTTCTATAAAATTATTAAGTGGGGAATTTTTTCGGAAAGGAATTTTTCTCCTTGTCTCCCATTGGAAAAAGTATTTAGAAAATATGGTAACTATGTAGGAAGATAACTTAGATTGTGTACTTTCAAATAGCTAATTTAATTTGTTATTAAGTTGCTATAAAAGATTGTACCGTACGTTTGGGACATGTTCCATGCGAAAGATGATAAGATTTTTGAAATAATAATTTTACTTTATTATATTTTATATACAGTCGACCCCCCTATAACGTGCGTTCCTATAACGACAATTCCTATAACGTAGTGAAAAAATTGTAGCAACATATGTATAAAGNTTTTTTTTTTTTTTTTTTTTTTTTTTTTTTTTTTTTTTTTTTTTTTTTTTTTTTTTTTTTTTTTTTTTTTTTTTTTTTTTTTTTTTTTTTTTTTTTTTTTTTTTTTTTTTTTTTTTTTTTTTTTTTTTTTTTTTTTTTTTTTTTTTTTTTTTTTTTTTTTTTTTTTTTTTTTTTTTTTTTTTTTTTTTTTTTTTTTTTTTTTTTTTTTTTTTTTTTTTTTTTTTTTTTTTTTTTTTTTTTTTTTTTTTTTTTTTTTTTTTTTTTTTTTTTTTTTTTTTTTTTTTTTTTTTTTTTTTTTTTTTTTTTTTTTTTTTTTTTTTTTTTTTTTTTTTTTTTTTTTTTTTTTTTTTTTTTTTTTTTTTTTTTTTTTTTTTTTTTTTTTTTTTTTTTTTTTTTTTTTTTTTTTTTTTTTTTTTTTTTTTTTTTTTTTTTTTTTTTTTTTTTTTTTTTTTTTTTTTTTTTTTTTTTTTTTTTTTTTTTTTTTTTTTTTTTTTTTTTTTTTTTTTTTTTTTTTTTTTTTTTTTTTTTTTTTTTTTTTTTTTTTTTTTTTTTTTTTTTTTTTTTTTTTTTTTTTTTTTTTTTTTTTTTTTTTTTTTTTTTTTTTTTTTTTTTTTTTTTTTTTTTTTTTTTTTTTTTTTTTTTTTTTTTTTTTTTTTTTTTTTTTTTTTTTTTTTTTTTTTTTTTTTTTTTTTTTTTTTTTTTTTTTTTTTTTTTTTTTTTTTTTTTTTTTTTTTTTTTTTTTTTTTTTTTTTTTTTTTTTTTTTTTTTTTTTTTTTTTTTTTTTTTTTTTTTTTTTTTTTTTTTTTTTTTTTTTTTTTTTTTTTTTTTTTTTTTTTTTTTTTTTTTTTTTTTTTTTTTTTTTTTTTTTTTTTTTTTTTTTTTTTTTTTTTTTTTTTTTTTTTTTTTTTTTTTTTTTTTTTTTTTTTTTTTTTTTTTTTTTTTTTTTTTTTTTTTTTTTTTTTTTTTTTTTTTTTTTTTTTTTTTTTTTTTTTTTTTTTTTTTTTTTTTTTTTTTTTTTTTTTTTTTTTTTTTTTTTTTTTTTTTTTTTTTTTTTTTTTTTTTTTTTTTTTTTTTTTTTTTTTTTTTTTTTTTTTTTTTTTTTTTTTTTTTTTTTTTTTTTTTTTTTTTTTTTTTTTTTTTTTTTTTTTTTTTTTTTTTTTTTTTTTTTTTTTTTTTTTTTTTTTTTTTTTTTTTTTTTTTTTTTTTTTTTTTTTTTTTTTTTTTTTTTTTTTTTTTTTTTTTTTTTTTTTTTTTTTTTTTTTTTTTTTTTTTTTTTTTTTTTTTTTTTTTTTTTTTTTTTTTTTTTTTTTTTTTTTTTTTTTTTTTTTTTTTTTTTTTTTTTTTTTTTTTTTTTTTTTTTTTTTTTTTTTTTTTTTTTTTTTTTTTTTTTTTTTTTTTTTTTTTTTTTTTTTTTTTTTTTTTTTTTTTTTTTTTTTTTTTTTTTTTTTTTTTTTTTTTTTTTTTTTTTTTTTTTTGTATAACTCCAGCATTGTGTTAATTGGTCCTGGAAGGCCCAGGTCTTTGGCATTTGCTAGATGGCCAGTCTGGCCATTGAACTGATGATATCTTATCATTATTGAAAAGACAAAAATTATTTTTAATAATATTCAAGATAAAACTGGAAATATGTCAGAGAAATTTGTAGCATCTGTTGTTTAAAAAGTTTTCCCCCATAAAAATATTCTTAAAATTGAATTCCAAATTTATGGTGCATCTTAGAATTAAGAAAATACAATATATTAAGTTCTGTTTAATAAGAAAAATAAATAAAAATTCCTGTCACTTTGCTCTTAATGATAAGAATATTACTTAGTAAAAAACAAATTGGTTAAGCAATTAGGAAATAACTGTTACAAGGGGCCAGATTTTGCTATTTGTATATTAAGAATATCTACAAAAAGTTATACAAATTATAATTAATTGAATATTATAAACAAAAAATAATCCCAAAATGTATCTTCACTAGTACATTAAAATATATCTTTGAAACCATATTTTATTCTTATGATTTTAAAGTATTATATTTTGTTAATAATAAGCACTATCTGTACTTAATACCTTGCCTTTTATTTTCATTTTTCTTTTTGACGTAACTTGTATTAGTAAGTTCATTGATAAAAAAGTTTGCTGTTGACTTTTAAAATTTTATTATAAACGTATTTGACTGTATAAAATACATATCAATAATGATTTGATAGAATGATGTAAACAAAATTTTAAAGAAAAATTGCAACAGTTTTTAAATCATTTTAATTTAAAGCATATATTTCAAATACAGATGGTGATAGATTTATGTAAACTTATTTTTTCACTTTCAAATTATTTGATTTAAAAATTTTATTATTATATTTTGATATATATTTTATTGCAATTTAAGTAATAAATAAAATTTTTGATTAATGCAATAGCTTCAGAAATGTTTGTTATATAAATCAAGCATTATTTGCATTTTATCATTGAATTTCATTACAAATCTACAGTTTAATCATATAATAAATAGCACTGGAAACAGTTTTTTCACTTACATTATTTTATCAGATCATTAATATATATTATTAAGTTTTTTAGCATTATTTTATACTAATTAAGCTATTTTCTTTCATTATTCTTTTATTAATTTTATTTTCTTATTTAATTACACATTTATACACAGTTTGCACAATATTATAATTATAATAATTTACTTCATTACATATAAAGCTGCTTCCGAAACGTCTTTTACTATCCTTCGAAATATCTTGTGTAATTCAAGTACATAATCATCTGTGTTATACTAAATTTTAATTTTAAAATTGTAAAATTGTTCTCTGTTACTTTCTCTGTTTCATATTTTATAATGGGTTTTTCTGCATGCTATGCATGTAATCTTCAAGGTTTAAAAATATATTTAAGATTGTTTTATTTTATTTTCCCTGCATGTTATTGTTGCATGCTACAATTTTGTGTTGTCTCTGTTTTGTCTGTGTTATATTTAGCCAAAGGACGAACCAATTTAGAACTTCGTGAGCAGTTCATACTAGCCGATGGCGTCAGCCAGTCACTGACTCCATTTAAACCGAAACCGAGTCCCAATTCCTCACAATCGTCTCAGAGTGGAGGGTCTTCATTCATCCATTCAGCAGGTTCAATACCCTCAACAGGTCCCATTACCAAGGTTGGTTAGAGAATAACAAATCAGAAATGATTGTTTTTAATTTGTAATATATATTTTTTAATATAATTTTACTAATTACTAGTAATGTATAATGTGTTCCGTTTTAATTTAGTTTGGTTTTGTGTTAATATTACCCGAGAAGATGTTATAGTTTTTGCTATATGCATGATGATTACGAATTTTTATGCAGGTTGCACTCTAAGTGTTTTTGGTGTTGGGTATTACACAAATTTGCATTTTTTAGGTGATGTTGAATGCATGCTGTAGAAATGTGCCACTTGGAAAATATTTTATATATATACACACACATACACTAAACATAACAGAACACTCTGTTTACATTTATATTTATAGACTATTAAACTTTTATTGAACTTAACCATTTCAATCTTGCATTACATACAAAAAATGATTAATTTTCTAAATATTCTTCACAATTCTTAATTTTTCTTTTATTATTATTACATTTTTAATTGTTTATTTTCTTACTTTTTCTTTCAAAAAATTTGGACTATCACTAAGTACATTTTTCGTACATTAATGATTTCTTTTCTGATTTTCTTTAAATTCTTTTAATTTCATTTGAAAACTTCATATATTTATATTTAAAAAAAAATAAAAATATATGATAGATATAAGAAAATAGTGTTATTAATATTGCAGATTATAAATCTTTACAGCTAATCAAAATAGAATACATACTTATTGATAGTCCAATTTTATATTTTTTGTTACTTTATTAATTTAACCATAACAATAAAAAGAAAAATGATATTTCCTTCTATAATACTTATTAACAAAAAGATTTATTTTCAATATTTCTATTAACAATTTCTGCTATTTTGGTTTGCTTTCACCATTTCATCTTATAGCTCCATTTCTGCTGTTGAGATGTCTTCCAGTACAAAGTCTTGAGCCATCTTTCTATAGACCGGTACCGTCAGAAGAAGGTTCTCGAATTCCAGTATACTGTTGGGTAAACATGATCTAATGTCTCAGCATGCTCATCAGTGCTTTTCTAAATATATATATATATTTTTAAATATTTTATCATGAATTGGGTTTAATAACTAATTCACATAGTAATATTCTGTTTATATAAGAAGTGTATAACAAAAAGTTGTTATAATTAAGGTTATCAAACCTTAAATTTCTGAAGATAACAGATTATTTTTACCGATTATCTTCAAAATATTTGGTTTAATGGATTAATAAAAATTAAAACTTTATATGCAATCTATTAATTACTATTCTATTAACACACTATTGTAACCATTTGCCATGTTTAAATAAATTTGATATGAGAAAATGTCAATTATTTTTTATATAAATGCAAATGATATTTAATTTTTTTTGCAATGGAATTTGGGAATAGAGGAACTTTGTATTGTGATATTTACAAAATCATTTTCATAAAAATATTTTTAAATTATTTTATATTTGAAGTTAAAATCTGAAATAACCTTAATTATAATAATATATTTTTTTAAGAAATAATTTGTTTAAAACTAGAAGAAACAATTTTAAAATGTTAAAATATATACAAATACTACTGAGGATTATGCTCTAATGTAAATATGTAAACAGATATTAAAAAATTAATACATTCTTCACTGAAATTATTTTATTTTGAACAATATTTTCATTAATTATGTTAAAAAATTACACTCGTATCCCACTCAATTTAGTTACACTGTGTTCATTGTATAATTTGTTTTTAATTCAGAAATTTGTATATAGACCTACCTGCTTCACCAGAATTAATGAAATTATGGTCAATTAATTTAAATTTGCTGACTTGTTTTCTGAAGATTTATACATAATTAACGCCTAATAATCAGGTTTAAAAATTTAAATTATCACAAAACTGAATACTCTGTACTTATTTTTCTCATTAGATATGAGAAAAAATAACTTATAGTTTATCTCTGATTCAGAAATGTGAAGATTTGAAAATGATATTTATTTATTTATTTATTTATTTATTTATTAGGTACGCGAAAAGAGTGAACGTAGTGTTCCAATGCGTCAGAGGAGAACTTCGGGTCCGGCAGATACCAGCAGTGATTATAGTGGCCCTAGTTTTAGTGAAACTGATAGTTTCAGTGCTAGATCTGCCAGGGCTCGAACTACACCTACTTCCAATAGTCGACTTACTCCTGGTGGTATGTATTGTATGCTTTAATTAAGATTTTGTTATTTGTAGTGTGTCTTTGTATGCTTGTAATACATGTTTAGCTAGGAAAATTACAAATTATGTTATTTATATATATTATTTTGGCATTAGAATATTTGAAAAATTGGTTTGGAATAATTGTCTTCAATAAGAAGAAATCTGTTGAAATTCTAGTTACTCATTAGTTACAATGTAAACAGATATTTGAGAAGTTTTGATGATCCCAGTTGACTGGAAGCGAAAGATGGAACAAATTATAAAGAAATTATAATACTGAGAGATAATAGCATAGTAAAACTGTATGATAAGTCACAATTTCTTCCATTACGAATGAATCTGACAAGCAATAGCAGGCCAATGTAGATGAAAGATGGAGAGAAAGCCCGATCCGTATTATCTGTGATCAACTATGAGGACCACTCCCGAATTCCCTTGACAGAAACTGATATCTTATCGCGTATCAATCGAAAAACACTGTGTTAAGCATTACATAAAACCTAACTCGCAACAAAATTTACGTTCTTACGATGACATATCGTTGCGCTACTATGTCCATATTAATTCATCATCTCACTGATCTATATCTTCAGTAATCCGACTAGAGAAATGTCCAAAATTTATTCAATCCGGCTCGGTTAAAGATATAGATTCTAAGATTTTTTGTTTTTATTTTAGTCTCTGCTTTCTATAATATACCATATTAATGCTTAGCATATATTCTAATGTTTCTAAGACGTTACAGTGAAACAAGAAATCGGGCAGTTTTAGGCGTGACAATTTGCTTTTAGCAACCTTAGACACTCAAAAATACTGTATATGCTTTTCGATACTCTACGGACGTATCCAAGAAGATGGTTTTGTTTTGATGCTGAAGCACCCATTGATACCAAAGCAATCAGTTTTGTTATTTTAAAATAAAACGAAATATAATAACTCATATCGCATGACTCGATTAGATAACTGAAATAATTCTAAGGTAATTTAGTAACATTCTTCGAAAAAAAACGACAGGGAGCACATGCCTGCCCCTCTGAAGTAACATCCATATTCTCATTCTGGATACGCTACTGCCTTACTCCGTTTTGGTTCAGTACTGTTAATTTAGTACTAGCTGGAATCTAGTGTGATTTCAAGTAGTATGTCATACAGAATACATTTTATTAAAAAAAAAAGCAGAAGCGTTATTTAGAGGAACAGGGGTATATGCCATCCCTTATCAAACATGTATATATGGCTTTTTAGATCTGTCAATGAAAAAAATATTCTATGCTTAATCCTTCTGCCCTTATTTAACAATGCTACGTGCCCTTTTCTGGTAGCCCGGTGATTAACAATGCTACGTGCCACTAGACAAGTGCCTGTTGCAACTGGTTATTGCACCAGGCACTTGTCTAGTGCCTGGTGCAATAACCAGTTGCAGAAGTGTAAAATATTTTCGAGTCTATTGATAATTATTTCATTACATATATTTAAGAATATTTATAATTTGAATTTACTTTAACGCAGGGCCCAGCAGTAAATCATCGAGTAGAGCCGGTAGCCGACCTTCTAGCCGACCCAATAGTCGACCCCCCAGCCGAGCGGGCAGCGATCTATCGGCAGAAAGCGTCGAAGCCTATAGAAGTTCGTCCAGAACACCGACCGGTACCGCCAGGCGTCGTACCCCAGTCACCCCCCGATCCTCATCAAATGCCAGAGGTACCCCCGCCTCAACTTCCAAGATACCGTCGATAAAACGGACTCCGTCTTTCGGATCTTCGTCCGCGCGATCCAGAACCACGGACGAAGACGGAAGACCCATAGGAAGAGAGAGATGGAAATGAGGGGGGGAAAGTGAGAGAGTGAGAGAGAGCCGTTCGCGGACTCTTTTTTTTTAAAAACAAAAACAAAAAAAAAATTAATGTTTTACCATCTGTACATAAAATAATTCCGTTTTGTCCTTTTTTTATTTGGAAAGCCGTACCGGACTTTTTTGGTCGTAACCGTGGTCACACACAAACACACACACACACACACACACACACATACACCCTAACACTTTTCGTATCTGTGACGTCGCGCCCTCTAACACCGACGATAAAAGCTAGTCGGGTGGCCGGCCTAAAAAAATTAATAATAATTAATAATAATAATAATAATGCTCAAACGTCGAAGGGACCGTCCGGGCCCCCCCCCTAAATAACTGTATCCAACGTCGGAGAGTGCGTTTCTCCTTCCCAAAACAAAGGTCACGCCCGAAACGTACTCGACTTACCGGGATCGTCCCGACGAGAGGAAGCACTCCCGGAAAACCCCGATATAGCGTAAATATCGGTACGGTAACGCATCAGTTACTAACAGGCCGAAGCTCAGGAATAAAAAAAAAAAAAAAAGAGTGCCACCGTGGCCATCTTCGCCGCTAACATTCCAGTGGGTGAATTGTAGTACGACTTAGAACAGTTTATTCCCTGTTTTACCAACGAATCTCCGCTTCAAAATGCATAAAAAAAATTAAGGAAAATTTGCCTGGTCTTTATCCGACATCGAAAAGTAATACGACGAGACTTTATTTTTTTTTCTATGTTGCAATTTTGTTTTTTTTTTTTAGTCCAGAAGTTTCGTAGAGACGTAGCGCATCGGACGGTTTCGAATGCGTTTCGTTAAAGTGCCAACTAATTCCGGGTGATTAATGCCAAACCCATCCGTTTCGACTATTCCCGGCAGCTCTTATCGATATATATATATTGTTATATATTTTCCAACGTCTAACAGAAGATTTTTTTATTTGTTTCCCGAGTTTAAAAAAGGTACGGCCTGGGTTTACTCATCCATTTACCAACACCGAGCTGCACTTTCTCTTGTCACCCACTTCGAAACGTAACACGGGTAAACGTCCGCCAGGTGAAGGAAAGTCGCCCACTAACGGTAATGAGGCGTTATAATAGTTAATAATAAAAGTCTTGTCGTGTAACCGGGCTCTAACGGACGTTAACCGGGCCTTTCGTCTACATTCACATTTTGTAAAATGTTTAAAAGACAATATTTGTTTTTTTTTTTTTTTTTGTCTAACACCGTACGAGATTTTGAAATAAATTATCTAACAGCTAATAAAATTTTGGTGCTAGTTTTCTTGGATTAATTACACGGAATCGTGTTACAATTACACTGGAATAATTGGCTATATTGTAACAAATAAGAAAGACGGTAACATTCTTAATGTATTTGTTTTCGGTTCTTTCATTGGTTTCGTCATCTCAATGCGTCATTTGCCAAATATGTCTTCGAAATAGTGATTGGTGCTCGAATAGCAAATTCGATGGCAGTGATTAATGATGTCATTCGGCTTCTAGCGAATGAGTAAATTGCGTCATAGACGAATACAATAACGAAAACGTGACGTAATTCTTGGATTACATTTTTCATTCGGATCGTTCTGATACCGTAGAGTAATTCTGTGAGTGGATCGCATTGAAACACGATACTCTCGTTGTATTATTATGTAAGATGCTACGGCCTTTTGGAATTTCCAAAAGAAAAAAAAACCCGTCGAGGTGTTTTCCCTTTTAGAAGTGGAAGATAACGGGGTGGAACGAAACAGTGGGAGACGAGGTGTCGAAGACGGGCGCCGAAAGGCCGGTTGCATTTGTCTCTCGGGAGCAAACGGAGGGTCGCCGACCCCGCCATGTGGGTGTCGGTGGGTGGAGTGCCCCGACTACCCGCTGTCGTGCCGAGAAACGACCGTTCCCTACTCCCTCTTTACGAAGTGTACTCTCTCGAACCGAGTTTTCCAGTAAAATCTTCGTAGATTACACCTTCAATCTTCTACGTGCACCAATCTCGTCGAGAACGACAATGGGAGATAATGGAAATCGAGACGTGACACGCCTTCGATCGCGCAATCGTTTTCGCTTAGGTACACTCTTCTACTCGTTCCATGTGTTATGATTTTTATATTAGTGTTAAATCTAATTCGGTGTAGCGTTATCTTAATGATTTTCGAGTAACGAATTGTCGCAGGATTATTCGAAATGAGGTATATTTCCTTATCAATTGGTTACTTTTTTTTTAGTAATAATGAACGAAAATGTCTTTTACTCTTCTGATGATCAAATGCTCTTTCGATATTCGATCGAAAACGATAAGAATTGGCTAAATCCATAACAAAAGAAAGACATTTTAGCAGGGCTGGACTTTAGACTTGTGGCTCTAAACTATAATGTATACAGTATAATAGACCTTTCCCTCCACCAAAAATGTGAAGTCCCAAGCCAAATAAGCTAGGGCCTACGTTTTAGAGCCCAGTAGAGAAATATACGGCATAAGTATGGCTTATTTTTACTCTTCTCCTGCTCAATTCTCAAAGAAAAATTGGAAATCCTATTAGTTTTTCAGCTGAAGATAGAAAATTTGCCTCTAATTGCCACTAATTTTGGACCGAAAAGGGATCCAAAAATAATGTTTTCTAAGTATTTTCTTCTCTGCCGTGTAAAATATTTTCAAAACTGAGCTTTCATCTAAATTACCTCTAATCACTGCTAATAATACATCAGTGACAGCTGCCGTGACATTTTCACCATTATTTTTACACTGGCGTAAACTATGGATAATTGACAAACGAGACTCGACTTAGTTTCAAAGTGACAATTATAATATAAAAGAAATTTTCCAATTATCGAGTTACACATAAAATAATGTGTTTTTAAATAATTAAGTTGAACAGAACTCCGTTCTACGTTCGTAACGTTGATTTACATGAAGACAGAATGAGGTTTATCCTACTATTAAACATTTTATATGAAGTTTTGTATTGTTTAGGCAGATGAACCATAAAGTTTCTAAATTTATTACTTGTTTTCGAAGTGACCTTCCAGCGCACGATCACTTAAAAATTCGTTGTAACAATGTTCAACGCTACTCTATGTGGCCTCTACGGTTACGAAAGTTCAAAATGTCGGCAGAATGTTTATTTCGGAGACGAAATCGATCATTATAACCACTAGATTTTGGAATGGTTAACGAACTTTTCTCACTGATGTTCATCGAAACTAATTTTCTAGTAGAAATTCTTTAGAAAATGATCACAGATGGTTGTTTACTAAGTATAATAATGGACTTTTTTCCCCTCTTATCACGTGACGAAAGTATCACCGTTGGTAGAGAGTGGGAAAGTTCGGAGGTCGCGACTCATCCTACTCTTCTGGAGATCGATAAGAATTTCCAAATGCGGAAAGGAATTGGTATTTTCTGTCTTAACTCTCCCCGGAGGGATCTTCCGCGTGGGCGTATGGCCTCTGGCTGGGGTCCGAAGGGACGATTTATCGTCGTCGTCGCGCGCGACGATAAGATCGTCTCTCGTCACATCCTTCCAAAAGCTACGTATATTTTCTTTCGCGACTGTCGTTTCCTGCTACCTGTCACGTACGTTATATCGAAGCGCGATTTTGTTTCTAGACTTTCTTAAATACGAGAAAAAGCTAACGAAAGAAAATTTCCTTTCGAAAACGATTCATTGTTTACTAAACGGAAACGGGAAACCAATTGCTCGAATCGTCTACTCGTTCCATTTTAAACGGCGTTGACGTATTTCGAATGGAGCGGAATGACGATTCGCGTAACTCTCCTTTTCGTTTTCCGTTTAACGCTTGATTATTTTAATAACATCCGCTTTTCTATAGAAACCGTTATCGTTTGAATATATTATACTTACAGAAATATAAAAGATTTCCGTTCTAATTTTATGTCCTATTTTTCATAGATCTCCGCCATAGTTTGTAAGCCAGTCATTTATAAAGGAGTGTAACCTAAAGAGAATTTGTCGCTTGTAAAAAGAATTTACAAAGTGCTCCTTGATATAAGATATTTGTAATTAGAGCTCGTTTTACTTTTCTTAAGCTTACATCACCAAATTAATCGAAAGATGGAATACACGCGTCAACTTTCAAGTATTTTAATTAAACGCATGAGGAGGAGGGGTCCAATCTGAGCTCGCGATCAAAAAAAAAGGGGGGAGATACGGAGGATTTATATATTTTTCCTTTTATTGAATAGAAAACAATCTAAATATTTAAATTTTGCGAGAAAAAACACCGTAAAACGTCGTAAGAAATTGTTTACGATTAGAGAACGTGCTTTATAATGACGTCGCGTGTCTCCTGTGTTTGTTCGTTTATAGAAGCTATTAAGAAATGAGAATTAGAGATAGAAAAAGTACAATTTATCGCTCGCGTAATGTATACGTGCTTTTTTTCTTACGAAAAATTTCAATTCTTTTTTTTTTTCTTATTTCTTTCTTATTATAGCGCATTAAACGCCGGTGAAGAAGTATCGTTTACATTCTATTTATCTCCGAATGAGAGAAGTTGGCTGTCTTTCTTTCTGGCACGTGTTCGTTTCGAATTACTCCTATTTTTTTTTTCTAACGAGCGCTTTTCTGACTCCAAACATTCTCTTACAATATTCATAATAATGTAGTTTGTGATACGAGTATGATAAATTGTCGTAGAGTAACGACGTTATTTACGCGCAGCAGCTTGACACTAGGGAAAACAAGTTGAGAAATTTTCGAAAAGCTAATTTAAAAAATAAATAAGTATTTTACCTGTTTTAAAAAGAAAAAAAGATATTAGGAAAAGTTTTCTGTGCATGCGACGTGAATTTATGTATACTAATCGTGTAGGATGTTAAAGTGAAGTGGATGGATGTACCGAAGCATCTTCTGACTTATCATCATATATCTACTCTGCTAGAGATCTAACCAAAAAGAAAAAAAAAATTAAAATCCTGTAATATATGGGCCGTGTTTTAGTCTAGTCTTTCGGCAAAAATAAGATTTTTCCCCCTGTTTTTTAAGTTGTCTTCAGGTAAAATTACGAAATATGACTACTACACGTGGCTTGACAAATGTACTGGCGCTGGCGGTGCATTCAATGTATTACATTATATGTTGGTGCCCACGTTTTAATGGATAGTCTTTACATTAATGCCGCTCTTTAAAATATAAAGTAGACATATTAGTACTTTTAGTGATATATTTACCTAACTAGGCGAATAAAACAGGATAGGCGTGGACTTATAGAAACAGTAAAACGGAAGAGGTGAAAAACAGGTGTAAAAAACCGGAGCGGAGGAATAAAAACCCCTGGGGGTACCCCCTCGCGTAACATCTAACTTCCTCGTCAATAGAACTGATAACCAAATCTTTGGACGGGTTCGAGCGATGTTAATTGATGAGGCCTTTGTGGGGTATCGATATTTTTCGTTTATAATTATAAGTATCGATATCATTTCTATCTTTTGTAATAAAATGGCTAATTTATATATCTTTTTTTTCGATTAATTAATAGCGATTTGAAACACTAGGAAGAAAACCTTCTCATTCGCGGTATCGAGTAGCGGCTAAGTAACGCCACTCAATACTTAATGCGTTACTTGTCGAATAGTCTTCCCTATCATTTATTATACTTAATTATTCAGTATTATTAAACGAATAATTATAAAGGTGTAACGGCGGTTTTTATCACGCTGTGTTAGCGACGGTAATTACAATTGTGACGTATAGCTTGATAAAGGAAATTGTTACGTAGAATATGAGAACGTATCAACAAAAGTTTCGATGTCAAACGTTACGGTGACGTAGAAAATCCCCCGGAGAATCGTAATAAACACGAACGAGACATTATCAAAAAAAAAAGGGCATTAATGTCGCGAAGATCACAATAACTCGCTTATCGTCGCTTGCTATAAATCCGAGAACAAAACGAAATTTGGAGATGGTCGACATGACCCGATACGTATTCAGATAGCGTCTGGTAATTTATGGTAGTAGTAGTAGTTAGTTAGCTTTCATTCCGTCACACGGCAGTAGACGTCGAGGTAGACCGGACGGCGATATTTTTGGACGAAAAGACATTGTAGAGTACACCTCCGCGGATGTGCGACGCCTGACGATCTGCGTAAGAGATCCACCCTCCTTATCTACTGTCGGGGTGGAGTGTATGCTGCAAACTGCGAATACGTTTGGACGTTTCGCCATCGCCTCCCCCCTCCTCCTCTTTTTAGCATATAGTTTAAGCTTCGATATAATCGAATTACAACGTAAATAAATTGCGTCCGGACGTCATTAAACATTTATGACAGTTATATAAAAGCCGTTTGGGAAGAGAATTTAAGGAAAGAATTTTCCGTGATCCACCCTGGATGTTTGCATTACATAACATACGGTATCGGTTTCGCTAACCGTGCGACGAAGCGAAGCGTCGCGTCGCTTGGCGCCACGTCGTTAATGCTAAATTATTTATTTTTTTTAAATTTTTTTTTTTAAAAAAAAAAAAAAAATTTTTTTTTTTTTTTTTTTTTTTTTTTTGTATAACTCCAGCATTGTGTTAATTGGTCCTGGAAGGCCCAGGTCTTTGGCATTTGCTAGATGGCCAGTCTGGCCATTGAACTGATGATATCTTATCATTATTGAAAAGACAAAAATTATTTTTAATAATATTCAAGATAAAACTGGAAATATGTCAGAGAAATTTGTAGCATCTGTTGTTTAAAAAGTTTTCCCCCATAAAAATATTCTTAAAATTGAATTCCAAATTTATGGTGCATCTTAGAATTAAGAAAATACAATATATTAAGTTCTGTTTAATAAGAAAAATAAATAAAAATTCCTGTCACTTTGCTCTTAATGATAAGAATATTACTTAGTAAAAAACAAATTGGTTAAGCAATTAGGAAATAACTGTTACAAGGGGCCAGATTTTGCTATTTGTATATTAAGAATATCTACAAAAAGTTATACAAATTATAATTAATTGAATATTATAAACAAAAAATAATCCCAAAATGTATCTTCACTAGTACATTAAAATATATCTTTGAAACCATATTTTATTCTTATGATTTTAAAGTATTATATTTTGTTAATAATAAGCACTATCTGTACTTAATACCTTGCCTTTTATTTTCATTTTTCNATATATACAGAACATAAAATCATTTTAAAAAATAGTACGCGACGCGGCGCGAAGCGATGCGCCTATTTTAAAGATGGCACATGAGAAACGATACGTTGACTTTTTTTTTCTTTTATTTCTTAACACCCATCAATAAATATCGTATCGTATGGCGATGCCATGAAATTATTTTTGCCTTTTTCTTAAATGTTACACGGCATTGTGTTATAATGGCATTATCAATCATTTTATACGTTTTACGCTCCGGTGTGGTTACTTTGGTAATTAAAAATGATCCCACCAGCTGTAAGATTATTAACTTGCTACACCCATTTTTCTTTTTTTTTTCTCCTATGTAACGTAGATCGTTGCTGTTTACGATTTTTAATTTCGTAACACCGATCTTAGACATTTTAGTCGATGTGTAAGACATCCACTTCATTTTGAAATCGATAGCGTTATCTACTTAATGTATATTTATTTCACGCGACCAGTTTTAAGTTAATAAATCTCGAAAAAATTCCTAAACTAGACATTTTCAAGGTGATTCCTATTATTATTATTGTTTCTTCTTGAAACAAATTGCGAGTTCGACCAGTTTTTAAAACCTTAATTGTGATTCGAATCGTAGCAATAGAGAATCCTGCACCCCACTCTTAAGATAGAAATCTTTAGAGGGGGGTGTTAGAAAGAAAAGAATATATTTTATAAAATTTGAATAGGGATTTTGCTCGAGTGAAATCCCCAGAAGGGGGGTTTAAATACTCACTGAAACCCCCCTAAATTCACCCTTGAATTAATGTGTATTCTCGTGTTGTTCTCGATGACTACAGGAAGCGATGGCACACTTATTCGAACGGAAAGTATTTTTTTTTTTTTATAAATATCATCTAAATGGGTTGTAGAATAATTTGGGAATTTGTAATCCACTCGCGGATTCGCTGAAACGGCATATCTCTAGTAAAGTAGATACCGGGAGAAAGATGCTACCGCAGCCGTAATACATTCCCATTTTAGGGAGGCCTGGCTGTTAGTGTGGAGGGTACCACGCCCGTGTCACGCGGCCTCGAGGCCATCAAAATACAATAGTCGGGTCTAGCTGAGGGACCTCCCACCGGTTGACGATGTAACAGTTACTCCCCCTATCTACCCGCGATCGGTAGAATAATGATAAGAAATAGAATCCTTATTAGGATATTTTCTTACAATAATAAAAGTTATACTTTAATGTTAAAGAGCGGAGAGTGGTACCCGACGAGATGTAGTGTTGTTTCTCGTATAGGCTAATTGTATAGAAGGATGCGATTCGTACTTCTGTTATTACGTAATTTAATACACTTCTAAGCGTGATTTTATGCATAAATTAATTGCAAATTCAGATGTATAATTGAATAATAAGCTTTTAAATCTATGGTTTTTGACAATTTTAACCAAGATTTAATACGAATATTTATGATTTAGCTATTATTAATCTAATTATAAAGCTACATTTTACGTAGTTTAGTACGAAGAAACATTAAAATTACGTTAAAAAAATGTATTGAAAGAACCAATAGTAAGACATTGTTACAAAAGGATTCTGTTGTGTAGCCTCCTTTTTGGCACTTTACGGAAAAATCAATTGTCGACTGCTAATGGGCTTATGTGGGTGTTTCAGTAACAAGTTTTGTTTATGAATAGTAGAAAATTTGACCTAAATGATATTCTACAGAGATAGGTATAATTTATTATCCAGATTAAATAAAATAAATACGTACTGTACAGCGCATTAATTAAATGCAACTATTTTGTGTTTACCTTCTTCGTGTCAACTTAAATAAATTAAAAATTTATATGGCATAAAATTAATTAAATATGTATTTATATATACAATACAGTATATATAAATATTTTAAAAAATTATCAGATTGTTTTGCAATCAATAATAATAAAAAAAAACAGGAGCTAATTTAGTGGGTGGAAGAGAATAATATAACTCTAAAATTAGGTTACCTGCAACTTGTTATAAAATTAATTATTTATGTACAGTAATTAATTAATACTTCGAAAATTCTCCCACAATACCGCCTCCACTGAAGGTTATTTGGTAGTAAATGCGTGGATTTTTATAGTGTTTTGTAAAGAATTAAATCTTAAAACGTAACTCGTTTCGACTGTATAATTATATACACATCTATAAGCCTATATATTTACGTTATTTACGATGCAACCGTAACGTAAATAACGTAGACGTACAGTTGTATACTAAAAATTACAAGCATTTTAATGAAATTATTCTTTATTCTATATTAATTCTTATTGATTTAATATAATAACAATATCAATTTTTTTTTCTAATTATATATACATTTTTTAAACGAGAAATTGGATTTTCTAAAACTATCCTTTCTGTTCTTATTATTATTATTATTATTAACAAGAGCAAACTCGACAGGGGAGCAGAAAATAGGATTTTAGTTCTAATCGAGGTCCTTTCTGTAAGTAAGACGAAGACAATACGACACGGCCACCCGGTGCGGCCCACGGATGAGACTTAAAAAAAAAGAAAAATGTTCGAGCGAAGATGAAAAGATATTAATTGATCCCATTCAAGATGTCGAGAGAAAACATTTTCGATTTATCACGAGTAGACCTCGATTCTTCAACAAAAGAATCGAAATCAAAAACATTTTTACAGCCATTATCGGTCAATTTTTATTGATGCCACGTTTCTCCTAATTGTGCTAAGTTAACTTTTAAGTACTATTTATGGTCATTTCATATTATAAATTAACTTCGACCATGCATCACAGACGTTACGGTGTTTAGACTACAAATAATTGTTTTGCAACGCCTTTATATCATTTACCTTGTATTTACTTCGGGATAGACCCCATCTTTGATCAAGGTAACATAATTAACTGTCTAAAAATGGAGAAAATTATATTTTTACCATTAAAAAAAATCTTATATAAATTAATGGAGAATATATTCGTATTTCGCATATTTTTAAATAAGTAATGGCTTTTATTTTGTTATATTATACAGTATATTAAATAGTGTAAGTTTAAGGCTTTTTAAATAATAGAAGCGCTTTCTATTATAGTGAATTCTTAAAGGACCGAATTAAACAATTCATTATATCAAATGTACATAAAGAATAACAAGGACCAACAGAACTGTTCACTATTTCGAGTGATTGTTATACCAAGAGTCCATATAATCTTTAACTGTTATATATAGATGATAATGGAAGAATGCAGCTTAAAATTTTATTTATCGGCGGCCAAGTCAAAGAAATTTTATGTCTACTTTTACTCGAATTTGACATTTAATGGAGCAGATAATTATACTAATTGATAATAAACATTTGAGTACGGCTAGGGATTCCGCAAGTAACTAACTTCCTCCCTCCCCGGAGGAATTTCAAGTTCTGGTTTTAACCGTTATAAAGAACGTAACCCTTACATCCGTAATAAACGTGGGTTAATCGAACACGTTCCAAAATGACTAAAATTAATTATCGGGTTTTGGGAGTAACATACATAGCTGATGAGTTACGCACGATTACCTATCCGACCAAGATAGCTTTGAGCCACACGCCCCGTTAACTTGGCGAGGTAAAAGGATATGCTGAGGCTAAGTACTGTACATAAATAATTATCGGATGATATAATTGATAAAAATAACCAATTTTATATAAAGATATCCTCAGCTTAAAAGTATTTCAACTCATTTGTTTATCTATCGTATTTAGATCTAGTACAGTACATATTTTGTAGCCGCTTAATTTCATTTTATTAAACTCAATATTCGATAATATTTATGATATTTTTCCCATTTAATTTATGATTAACAATCGCTTATTTTAGTACGTGTTTTAATAATAAAATATTTAATAAAAGTGTGTCACGTTTTGTTTACATTAAGTTGATGTCAACTATGTGACAGGCCGCACGAAATGTGTACAGTAGAAACCCCCATTAACCCGAGTAATGATGGGAGGGGTGCGCTCGGATAATCGAAAAACACGGATAATAGAATTCATGTTTACATTACCGTGTTTAACGACACAAAAAGTTATAATTAAAGTGACTTAGAGGAGTAACTCACATAAAAACTTTAACACGAAAGAAGTAAAACCGAAAATGGAGCATGTTTTCCAATTGTTAAATTGTTTAAAATCCATTTATGACCTTGAATACCAAGACTCCAGTTGATGGAACACCAGTTAATGGAGGAGTTTCTATTGTATTTATAATTAAATATAAAACAAAAACAATTATATTCGGCAGTTAATTTTGCATAATAAATCAGAATTATTTACGATATTATTTTAAAAATTATTCTGAAACAATTCGTTATGAAACCCGTCTCGCATCGAGCCATTCTGAGACACGCGATACACTTTATAAAACGTGAGTGTCATAACCGCTAAATCAGAATAAATTAATGGAAAAGGAAACGATCGTGACTGTAGGTTACTAGTAACTTATATTTAGCATATTAATATAATCAATATCGTAAACATAGTGTAATTAATGGCGAGTGCCCCCCACAAAAAAGTAGTCAAGTCGATGGTCTCTATGTATAATACATTGGCATCCCCTTTATTCTATCTATCTTCATTACTTAGAACCGAAGGCGCGAAGAAGAAATTTGATTAAAGAACCATCCCGAAGGCTAACGCCTTTTTTAAAAAAAAAAAAAATCTTTTCAGCCTTCACAAAAACTACTTTTTGTTCGTAATATTCGGCGCCATTGTTAACTCTTGAATATATAACACTTAGCGAAGAGGTTTGTACGTAATTGCAAACCACTCTTTATCCTCTTGCAACATCCTGCAACACGCTGAACTGCAATTAATAAGTTTGACATTAGGCCGTATAGGAACTGGAACTATTTGAAATTCTTCTTTGAATGTAAGTTTAGCCAACTGAATAAATTCGAATCCGCCCACGCCACACGGTTTTGACTTGATGGACAGAAAGGGAGGGAAGAGTATGAATAAAATGTAATAGAACCTCGATAGGCGGGTTCATTCACTGAATGATGTTTTTCGACGACCTTCTTACCCACGTACTAAAGAATCACGTGTAACGTAAGGGCGTTACCCTTAGATTCTCTTATCTTTCCACCGCTAAAAGCTATCCCCCCTTTTATTTTTTTTTTATTATAACTAAGTATGGCCGAGTTTCGATTTTCTTATAATTATCCTGTACGCGATGGTAAAGAAAAAATATCATAAATATAATGAAGTTTTCGTCTTAACTAAGATATTCATCGGTGTAATTAACTCGATGTCGTATGCAAATTAGGTAGTAACAAGATAATAATGTAAGTCGCACGTACCTACTAATTTTCTTACGGATAAGGCGGAGATAACGAAGATATGGAAAATTGAATTGCATTTTTCATATTTTCTAATAAGACGTGAGTATATGTTGCATTCAAGCATCTGTAGACGTTTAAATCCCTTACAATAAAATAATTTTTGTCCCCTTGTCTTCCAACACCCCTACTTTCTACAGCTCCCTTGAATCTTCTACCTGTCTCAAGGGGGGTGCAGCGCTCACTTTGAGGATTAATGGTCTAAATTGTTTAAAGTATAAGTTCAAATACTGTATACAGAATACAAGATCAATTTTCGTATAGAAAGAATTAATTTAGTATAGTTTACTTATAAGAAAACACAAGAAACAATTAGGCCTATATACGGTAGCGTAGTGTAATCTCTATTGTAATGTGAGCTACCTTTCTACAGTAAAGGGCCATAAGACACAGCAGTGGAGCATTATCCTATGGTCAAAAAAGGATAATTGTCTGGTGTTTTCATCAACAAGGGGCCCCAAACCAATCTTTTATAAGAAAGTATTTTCCCTAAAATTAGTAGTTTGCCCACGTTACCGAGTCTTTTACGAATTATTGTAAAGGAAACGAATAACTAAACTTCAAATTTATCTCTTCCAAAATCACGACGTTCGTTCACTGGACACATGAACTTAAGGATACTGTAAATTATTTATGATGTAAATATATTTAAAGATATTAATAGTGTGTGGGCCGTAGAGAAAATGTTACAATGGCGGCAGTTTGCCCATAGATTGGCTTCCACGTGGCACCAATATATAAGAAATTGATTTACAATGAGATAGAACATCGTAAATGAATGGTAGAAAATTAAAATTAATTTAGATTCATTAGATTAATTAATCAGAATGGAATCTAAATCTCTCGTAGTAACAGAAGGTCTTTTAATTCCTTTACAGAATAGAAAATCTAGTAGGAACAATAAGAAATATACAGTAGTAATAATACCTTATAAGGAACTTTTACTAGTATATAACTAATGTACAGTGTTTTATTTCGTTGTTCTTTAATTATTTCTTAATAATTTCAACGAGAAAAACCATATATAGCCATTTATTTATGAAATCTGTAAGACTATCTTCATTGGAATTGTACAGTACCTAGTGTATTATGATTTTTGTAGAATGAATTAGTATAATGAATCATTAACGATTTAATAAATAAAATATAAATGAAAGAAACAAATTTCCTTTCTTACATATCTAATTTTATAATAAGATATTTGATCAAATTTTTTTTTTTAAACTATTAAAAAATGGTCGATATAAAAGCCGCATATTAAACAACACGCGATAAAATGATAAAACACTTAAACGCGGGCGTACTTCAAAAGATAATTTTTCATAAATAGTTATATAAATCATTTCCTCTTATATATGAAAATAAAAATCAGGCTTGGCTCTTGATTTCGTCAAGAGGCACTTTTAGACATCTGTCAAACTAAGTTATTAGAAGACGAAGACGATCAATCGTCCAGTAACCGCCATGATGGATAGACGGGCGATCGAGAAGAAAATTACAATAAAGAAAAAAATACACTTAGAATTTTCAATACTTCGTTATATTTTTCTCTTATTTTATAAGCAATATTTCTCTATTTTCTACGATGAAATCGTTTGAAAATAAGAGGAATGAATGAGTTATGGGAAATTACAACAGGAAAAAAATCAAAATAAATTCCTTTCTTTTTTTTTCTTTTTTTTTTTAATCGAGGCCATTTCGTAACATCATTATAAAAAAAAAATGTCTATATTTAAAAAAGGTGGGCGGAGAAGCGGAGTAGTTGTCATCGGAGGGTTGTCTAAACTGTCCATAGTGACACGCCAACTTTTGTTATTGTAGCTTCGAGCTATGCGGGTGAACATCATACTTTTGTCAACTCCCAGCTTTTACAATGCTCGTTCTGTGTTTTGTTTTTGAAAAGTGTCTTCTATTTAAAAAAAAGAGAGAGAGAGAGAGAGAGAGAGAAGCATTTATGAAGACCGGTCTTGTTACTTCGAATTGACAAGCTTCAAAAACATGTGTTACACTCTGTTACGTTGAAGTACTTCGCTTAAGTTGTCATTTTTTAACGGAAACATTAGACATTAGTTAAGGTGCTTTTTTATTATTATTATTATTATTATTCATTCCGACACGTTTATGCATTAGGTGTGGCTTTATTAAACGCTATAAAAGGGGGATAAAACTAATTTTTACGATCGAATTACAGAAAATCCGTATTACGCCAATAGAATTTGAGTAACGTGACGTAACAACTGTGACTTACTGTGGATCGATTTAAAGATTATGTAATGAAAAAATAAATAAATAAAAATGTAACCTTTCGACGGATGTTAAAATAAGGCCATACAAATACTGGAGCGACAAAACTTCGTTGGTGAGAAAAAAAAAATAAAAAAAAAACACTGGAAAATGTTTTTCCGTCCCATTAAAAAACTGTTGAATTTTTTCAACCCGATCCATTCGTAATGACGTCAAAAAATTAATGATTACAAGATGCGAAAAGTGTTACTTATCGCCATCTATGAGTTGGAGAGATAAACAGTATAGTAGCCTCGGTTCGAATCTAACGCTAGTCGTTAATTTAGCGCTAGTGGTAATCGAAACGGGAATGGTTACGATACGAAATCGATTTGATAAAGTTAAAAATGAAGACATTTTAAGCAGCCGGGAAAATCGGTCACTAACGACATTTTCCACCCACTCTAATGCCAGCTAACGAAGTGTGAAATGGCAGATGTCCGCTTATCAGCGAAGGAAAAAAAAAAACGATGAGAAACGAGGGGAGGAAGAAATTTATAGAAATCTCAACTCCTAATTTGGTCGACCATTGTTGAGGTTTCGTAGGTAGATAGTAATGAACGCCGACACGAATTTCCGACATTAAAGCCTTCGTGACTTAACACAATTACGCTTTCGGCCCGATTACACGCTCCGGGGTATACTTGGTTACGCGTGACGTCACGTAAACCCGGGTGTGGTTAATCGGGAAGGATGCGGTTTTTTTAGCCCAGGGAACTATAAGTTTTTTTTTTTTGTTTTTTAATTTATTTGGCACCCTCATCTTTGGCACACGATGTTAAGAGGTACTCCCTCATCTTCCTTACTATTATCTAAGCAGTGGTGTTCAAACTTTTAGATTGGCGGGCCAAATTGCACGTAAATCGTGGCACATATATATTTTGTATATTTCATATATACCGAAAGTAGGTCTTATTTTTATAATTTATAAGTAATCAATGTAAAGGTAGGATTAACGTGTGCTGCGAGCCGAATTTGGACTGGGGGAGGACCATAATTTTACCACTATTGATTTAAAGAACTCGAGACTTTCCAGGTTTTCAGGTTAGTTTAGAGGAAGCGGAGCATCTCAACAAATCTATGATACAAGACCATGTACAGAGAGTCAATTTAGTTGAAGAACCGTAGCGCTTTGCAACGCTTTGGATTTCTATTTGCATCTTAAACACACATTCCTTAGCTTTTCTGGTACATAAGTATAAAAAATAATCAATTAATTTTCTTTTATTGGAGCATAAAGAAATCAAAAATGGCACCCGGAATCCCGAACTCTTCCGATTTTACCACAGTGATATCGGAGTACCAAACGTAACTCCGTTACGTACGACTCGAACGTGTCAACAAAATTAAAAATTTTAATGAAGTTTAGAGGAATAAGAAGCCGGTTTACGTGATTAATTTAATAGCAGAACTTGTTTTTTTTGAAATTCATTACAATCCGATTAAAATCTTTGGCCTCTAGCAACAAATTTTTTATTAACATTTTTCTTAAAACAAAGAAAGAAAATGAACCATAAATAAAAGTTTAATTTATTCGAAAATCATCTTAGTCCATCCCCCGAGTTGTTCCGGACGTTCCTCTATGGTCCGGAACGGAGAACTCTTCGACCATCTGCTACCAAGGTGGTTATCCTCGGTGTGACGTCACTCACCAGGATCCAATTTAAATAGCCAAATGGAGGTCATCGTAACAGTCTGTGTGCCAACTGTTCGTAACATTTAGGTAACGACTTGTTTACAAAAATCATTCATTATAAAACGGTTAAGGACTCCCTCTGCCAGATCAACTTATTAAGGAACAAATTTATGGTCCTTGATTTTTTTTTCCTCTCTCTCTCTCTCTAGTAATTTTTTTTTTATCCTTCTGTTAAATATAAATCTGTTAGAATTTCTTTTCGTACATGAAAATAGATCATATCTTAAGTGGTTGCATTAATCAAGAGACTAACAAATATTCTCGAAAATAACTGTTAACGTCACATAATTCCTTTTTTTTTTTTTAACACAAAATAAGATAAATTATCGGAAAAAACACGATTTTCTCTTTGTAAAAAAAGGAAATTAACTCGAAAAATTCGTCATACCTGCAAGAACCAAAAACAACTAGAGAGATAGAAATATACAATTGAATTGGCAGTTAGCCACGATGACATAAAACAGATTTTTCTGGTCCATTTGTACAATCGGTGTTACTTTTTTTTTTTTTTTGTGCATTGCCCACCTTATCGTTTATCAAGGCCGGTCACATGGAGAAAGTTGCGAGACAACATCTTTCAACCCATTAAAAAGAAAAAAAAAAAAAAAAGAAGAAGAAGAAGAAGCAAAATAGTATACGCCCAATCGAGTTTCTCTATTGGAATCACTCTTCACTCTGGCTACTTTGCTTTATTTTTAAAAGGTTTCGTCTCACCCATCATATCGTTGATGCGGCAATTATAAAGAAGGCCGAGTAGAATAACACGAGACACGCGTTTAGAGGAAGGTGTATACGTTAAGAGTCTTTCGTCGGAACGTCTACTCACTTCTTTAAATAATAGTTTTTTGGAAGAGCGAATTAGAAACGTTAGGGGAATAAATGGCGCTTTAAGTAGTAATCATGGTCGTCAAGAATCGTCCGCCAGGCGACGCTTCTCGACCAAAAGTTAACCACTTGCTCAGCCAGTTTCGTCTTCAACCATTCCGTAAGCGTTCAAACCGTCGGCTCCAACCTGTCCGGTTCGCGGACCTCGACCGCCGGATAAACGAACGGAAACACACACAAGACAACGAACACGTAAGGAGGAGAATGGATAAGACGAGTTGACATACAACACCGGCTTGAAAACGGACCATGGCTAGATTGTGAGTAGTTAACAATTATCGTAACTAATGACGGGGGTCGAAGGTTGCGCCTTTAGATTAAGAGTTACTTAATTCTCTTTCGAAATCACCCTTTAATTAAATTTGATGACGATGTCGAGTCCGTTACCCACGGCGGGGTCGTTGTTCTCTAATTATATAATTTTCGAATAAATTGTTGCACTTGCTTTCATTACTTACTCTTTTCTATTTTTTTTTTTTTTACTCACTTAATTTTCCTACCTTACTGTGTTCTGAATAGAAAAATATGCGCTGGATTCATTACTTCTCTTGTAGATTTTATATAAATTATTAAAGAATCAGCAATTATTTTTGTTAATATTAAACGGAGAATTTGCATTATTTTATTTAACAGTAGGAGGAAGAGAATTGACGGAAACTGTTAAGTAATATAATTACTTAGAGTGCTTTAGTTACATTACGAAAATGTTTAGCAAGTTACACGAATTAAATTAAAATTATATACGATAGAGGAAGGTTTTAATTGTGTTTAAAACCATTAAGAAATTTTAAAAAATTACAATATTAAAAAGTAAAATCATTAATTTCAATGATAAAAACATTAATAAAAACGCATCGAAAGAACGAAATATCAAAAACTATGTAGTAATTTTCATATAGAACAATAGTAAAAATTTGAAAAAATAGTAAAAAAATTCTTATATAAATTAAATAAAATTCGATATGTTAAAATCTGTCATCGGGTCTTAAATTAAGATTATAATTAAAGAAAAAAAAAGTTAAACTCGACTATTGCCGGTGCTCGAGTTAACTTAATTGAAGATCATAGCCGTGTTAGAGTTTATTAACATAATTACGTAACTATAGGACATGCCTTCAACTGAAAGATGGATGAGGAATATGCTGACACATCTTACGCGAATATATATTTAAAAAAATATATAATAATAATAATAAAGAAAAAAAAAATTTGCTTCGTAACTGTCGCGACTGCGATGGTCTTACGCAAAAGACTGCGATGGTCTTCACGAATCTATACGATTTAAAATGGAAAAAGTTTATAAATAAAGCGAGTATGAAAAACTAGTTCTGTCGAGTGTCAAGTTGTCACCGAGCATCAATTTAAGTCCCGCGACTAACGCGTTAACGAAGAGCCACCGAAATAGTGGACCCTTTTTTATTCCTTGGTTTTGCAGACTTTAGAGAGGGAACACTATGTCAAAATGACGTAACTGGGGAAAGTATGAAGCCGACTGTTAAGCTAAATTGAGATTTATATATATAAATACGAACGAGGAGATAAACGTTAGACAAATGGTGTCGTGGGACGTGACTACTAAGAGTACTTTTACTAAAAAAATCGACGAAATCATTGGTTAATTGATACTGATGATTTTCCCCTCTACTGTATAATAACCGGGTGGAGGGATAAGCAATTTACTTAGTGACGTTATTAAACGTTAAGCAACGTATTTAACTAGTGAAAATCTAAAAAATTGTTATTAAATTAAGACTTAAATACATTATACAACAATTAAAAATCGTATGATATAAAGTTTTCTCGTTATTAAACTTTTCTTATCGAACTGAAGAAAACACTAAATGTGCCTAAAGAAGATACCAAACTATTTTAAGCTCCGAACCCCCGAAAATGCGGATTTGCCAGTAGAATAACTAACGAATGGAATGTCGAAACGGGTGACGTATTTACGTACCTGTACATTTGCATATTTCATTCGTTGCTGATGTATTTCTTTAATAGAAGAAATGGGTGGACCGCATCGAAACGAGATGCTTCTCGAGTGGATAGAAAGCAAGAAACAACTTTTTGGATTTAGAAACAAACCAGTTGCTAAAAAGACTCTCTTGTACGAAAAAGAGTACAGGAAATACTCGAGACACACACAACATTTAAAAACGTTCTACAATTTATGAATAGAAATATTATTTATAAAGTTGATATTAAAGTAATTAGGATATAGTTATTAAACGGTCGGTTGTATATCAAAACACACTTTGTTAACTAATGGTTTTAGACACGTGTTAGTTCTTTTATAAGTCTGTTACCGACATTCTATATCGTTCGTTCGAATTACTACAATGTAAATTGTCAAATGGAATAAATTTGCATTTATCTTTATAAATACAGTTACTATTTTCTCCTTATTGTAAGAGTATAGAAGCTTATTTTTTATATGGATTTAAAAAAAAATCTTTACGTGTTACCATTGTTTCTAATTAGAAATCTGTGCTATAAGATTGAACTAAATAAATTTTTATTCAAATTTAATTTATTTCTAATGCTTAAAATTCAAATTTATAATACTTAAACTTCAATTTTTCTAATTTTTTTTAAACTTTAAAGTGGTTTCTAATATTCCAACTAACGAATAAATGAAGCTTTAGCTAATTCAAATAGGAGATTTTGTATTTAAAAAGAACACTATAACTTTGCGAGATAATACGTAAATTCACTCGCTCTTCCTGATTAAAACTATTAATTTATTAAGCTACACTACACTAGGAAGAGCTGACTCAAATTAGTTCCGCTAAAGGTTAATAATGTTCTAAGCACTAATTACTTATCTTATAATCGCATTAATATAGAATTTTACATAATTTTTCAAATCTATTTATAAAAATAGCATTGTTTAAATGCTATTTTTATTAATAAAAATAGCATTGTTTAAATGCTATTTTTATTAATAAAAATAGCATTGTTTAAATGCTATTTTTATTAATACAAATAGCGGATTTAAGTGTCTTTAATAAGAAAATAAATTAACAAGAGTATTATAAGAAGAATCTCTATACAAATGAAAATGGAAGATTGCTTGAAGCTGAGAATGAAGAAAAATACAAAAAAATAATTAATTTTAAAACTTAAAAAGTAATTAAATATTTACTTAATAATAATTATAATCTTATAATTATTAAAATTAAATTAATAATCGTATATTTATACTAATAAATAAATATCGAAAATAGTAATAGCAATAAAATCGAAGTTGTAAAATTTACACATGGAATAACTTAAAATTCATATTCTGTATATGGTAACATTGAAAATTAATTGCATCTACAATATCTTCTGACTCAATTTTATGATAACTTAACCCGCGTTGGTCGTGATTAATGTGTTATTTCTAAAACTTTCCTATATATCTTTATAGAAAAAGATCAGATTTGTCTTAAGGTTTTTGCCATGTCGTAGGTGTGTGTGTCGTGCCAAAATTATAAACAAGTAATCTGAAAGCTGGTATGGATTGATATTTTATAATAAAGAATCTCTGTAAAGAAATTCAAAGGATGAATATCTACCAATAGCGCAATGATCTCTGGCACACCTTTAAATTATTGTTAGTCTTCGAAGTTTCCATATTTAGTTAGAATAAATGTCTGTTTTTTGAATGCCTTAATATATTCGAGATCTCTTTTTCCATATTTATAACCGAACGGTAGTAGCAAAATTAGTAGCAATAAATTAGTATCCGACACGGAACATACCCATTTCGATTATATCCGTATTTACTATTCCTCCATTCGTCAGTAGGGGATATCGGGTACTAGATCTTGTTCTATTGAATAGATCTCGAATGATCTCTGACACCAAACCCACCGTAAATAAATAAATAAAATACCTTTATTTTTACTGCCCGCAGTTCTTCTTCGGTAGGAGGTATCATCATTAGTAGGGCAACTACAGTACTTGAGGTAAACCCCCTGGGATTTTTTTCGCTCCCGGATCGACAGGGGTCTGTCTCCCTGATCTTGGGGTGTGCCAGCCGTTCTTTGCCAATTCGTTGGTGTTTTTAATTTCCTTTCGTTCGATGGGAATTTTAAAATATTTTTTGACGTGATAGCTGTGTTAGACAGACCGAAAACAAGTATTATTAAAAGTCTGGTTATATTAATACATTGTTAATTTACACCGCGGTTCCTTTAATCAATTCTGTGTCGTAAACGATCTCGAATTAATTATTCGAAAGGCCTGATAAATGGTATTTTATATATGAACTTTGGCATAGAACCTTTGAGTATGATCAATCCAACACAGATAGTTCGGTTAAATGAGATCCTACAACGTTTATTAATTTAAAAAACGTTGTAGGATCTCACGTTCTATCTACTAATACCAAGATTTAATGGTATAAACGTCTTAACTTTAATAATAATTTTTCATATTGCAATGGAGAAATTCCGAAAACACTATAACAATAAAAATATATGTAGTGATCTGAAGACGATAATAAATTCAAAATGATATGTTATATAAAATATTGTATTCTTTTTTAATTAAATATTAATTAAATTTAATGAATTACATATTCGATAATCATCAGATGATACAGGTTTTTGGTAAAATATTCTCTGATAAATATTGAATTATTACTCTATATGACATTTATCTTCTTTGAAATCTCATAATTTTAAACCCACAACAGCTTATTATAGATAACCAGATTACTTTTATTAGACAGGTGTAATAACAAGCTATATATATATATATATATTTTTTTTTTTATATTAAAAACACCTACAGATTGTTACCCACGAAATACATGATAAGTGAGTAAATACGAAATTTGGTAGAGAGTTACTAAAGAATAAGGCACAATAGATTATTAGACTGAAGTTTTCGTACTTGCAGTATGTAGATTTTGATGTTTTTTCATTATTTATGCCCGTAAAATGTTAATTTTTAATGCCATTTTGTTTGATTTTTGATGATTTTATCATATTTTCACATCGCAAATTAACAATAGAAGATTACAAAAACAGATCCCATTAAAAGTTTTAAATTTTATTATAATTATTACAAAATTACATTAATTTCTTTTAACATATCCTACAGTATACTACAGTATGAAGTGGAAGCATAAGTCTTATATATAGTACACCAGTCGACCCCCCTATAATACTTTTGATTTTTCCGTTTTATATGAATTCCATGTTGTACGAGTCACTTAGATTTTACAAATACGTGTACCGGGCTGTGAACGGCTCACGTATTTGTAAAACCTAAGTGACTCGTACAACATGGAATTCATATAAAACGGAATAATCAACAGTGTTATAGGGGG